>NW_027639071.1:0-87221 GCF_951799975.1 Gobius niger
ACTCACTACTGCCACCTCAGGTCGCACGCGTAACAGCTTCTGTATTAGCTCGTGCATGACGGCACTTCAGACCCGAATTAACACCTTTCTGAGTGACAGGATTTTAGAGGCAGTTGTGGTGAACAGGTCTGAGCTCATTCTACACATTAGGACATGGAGGAACATGTAGAGGGAGGAAAATACAGAACTTTAACATTATTAAACTCCGTATAGTCCCTTAAAATATCCCAAAACTATTATGATTGAAGTTGGGATGAAGGATTACAGGTTTTATCAAAGCTTTGTCCAAAAGGCACATTCAGATCAACGTGCTGGGAAAACTCTGTCCTGAGAAAAGTTCAAGTGACATCACAGTCAGTGCTGCTCAGAAATACAGTGTAGACCTTGTTAATGCTGTGAATGCCTATAGCTGGATCACCTATTTGTGCAGAGGTGCATGGTTCTAATGGCACATCGTGTTCGTTAATTGTGATGATTAGAAAACCCTGGTGCAGTTTTGTTATGCAAGCACTGCTGAAAACTGCTGATGTGAGAAGGTACAGAACTGGCCTGGGTGACGAGTTAGTGCATATTATTATATTAAATGTGCTTCCTTACTCTTCACCATTAAAAAATGACACTGGTCTTTGTAACGGACAGTCAGTTACTCATTTTAAAGCAGAACTAAGTAACTTGTTTACCTTAAGGGGAGACACTACAGGCAAAACTAAATTTTTTCAGTTTTCAGGTTTTGGGCTGAATTGGTCTCTGAACATATAAGCTTTCTCCCGGAAACCAAAAACATGCCTAATCTTCAAAACAACATGTTTAAATATGGCGCTGATTCAATGTTCCCCCATAGACTTATATGGGACAATGCAATTTCAAGGGCCTTTTTCTCAAAACACATTTTTCTGTCATTGTGGCGACACTATGTCCACGTCAGTCGGACCTAAAGACTTTTCCAGCCTTGGACTGAACAATATTTGGAGGATTTTTTTTTTTTTTTTAATCCCTAAGCCCCATTTATTGAGTTTTGAATGTCAAAAAATGAGGCAAAAATTAAATTTCTACATTTTTTTCCACTAAAAAACAGCTTATTTTAAAATTAAACAAGAAATCCAAAATCCGCTCTGTAAAAGTCTTGGCAACTCATTTATCAATAAAATGAAACCATAAATTTGAATGTAGCTCTATACATTATTCAGATTTCGTCGCCGAAAAGATGGGAAATTTGGGGCATTTTTAGGCATAAAACACCTTGTTCTTATATGAAAAGATAAAATGACAGAAAATTTACCATGTATTTTTTCCTCACATTTATGTCAGTGATCGACAGCAAAACTTTCAAATTGATATCTGTTAAAAAAAAAATCTTTCCTATTCACCTGCAGTGTCTCGTTAAATCCTCGTAGTCCCTCTGGGGGTGATACAAGTGTTAATGGGATGATTGGGGGGTCTTTCATCTCCTCCCTGGTGTCTCTGACCAGAAAACCACAACTTAACTGCCACCGGACCGGAGTCACCAATACACACTAATGGAATCAGGAAGGAGAAGCTAACAGACTAACGGGCAAAGCTAACTGTGGGCTAGCACCACTAACACAGTATTTACAGCCAGGTCTGAGTGAAACAAATGATCTCATTGTGTAATTGGATGAACAATATCCGTCTGTCCCTTTGTCTTTTCTGTCAGCGTAGGATTCACTCTCACGGACAGTTAATGAGCACTGCGCTTATGGCCTCGAGGAGCAAGAGTTACTCAGTCCTGCTTTAAACATCACAGTGCTCCTGTGTCAGAAACAAACAGCTGACCCTCAGGTGAAGAACGGCGTCAGAGCTTTAAGGGCAGAAGATGAGAAGGAGCCACATCTGATGTACGATGACAAATAAAGCTTAATCTTCATCATTTATTACATTTAAGCTTCACGTGGAAACCTCTCTGCCTCTTATAGATCGAGAGGTTGTTTAGGGAGTCGGAAAAACACTTTGTTTTCATTCTCAAACAAACAGGCTTGGCTCTCGCTCTTCCTCCTGGTCAGCTCAAGCCTGATCTGAATCACAAGCTGCAAAACGCTGCTTGTTTTATGTAAATCTGCCTCATATTCATGTGTAAAAGCGTGTGTGAAGATGTGATGATTAGAATACACTGATGAGCCGGTGCGATGAGTGGACGTGCTGACCGGAGACGTGTTTGTGACGGACACGTGGGTTTGTTTACGCGGACACACGTGGACGAGGCGCGAGAGAAAAGCTCAGCCCCTCGAGGTTCAGCCTCTGCAGCAGCTCAAACCTCAGCATGGATATCTGTGGAGCTCCCTCTTTACGAACATCACGGCGGCTCCTTCACTCAGAGCTTCCAGTCCGAGAAAATCCTTTTTTAGCTCAAAACCACAAACATATTTAAAGCATATTGATCTGTAGAGGAATGCACCCATACGACTCAGTGAAATCGAGATAAGATGATCCTTTATTGATCTCACGCTGGAGGAATTCACTTGTTGCATTCAGCTCTTGATCCGATCACTCAGAGGGTGCAGAACAGGCAGGAAATGTGACAAAAAAATGTGGCAAAATGTGACTAAAAAATTTTAAAAATGTGACAAAAATGTGATAAAAAATTGACAAAAAAAGACAAAAATGTGACAAAAAAATGACAATAATGTGATAAAAATTAGACAAAAAATGACAAAAAATTAACAAAAAAATGACAAAAATGTGACAAAATGCGACAAAAATGTGACCAAAAAATGACAAAAATTTGATAAAAAATTGATGAAAAAATGACAAAAATGTGAAAAAAATGACAAAAATGTGACCAAAAAATTATAAAAAAATTACAAAAATTTGATTAAAAATTGCAAAAATGTGACAAAAGAATTACAAAAAAATGACCAAAAAATGACAAAAATGTGACAAAATGTGATAACAATTTGACAAAAAATTACAAAAAATTAACAAATAAATGAGAAAAAATTGATAAAAAATGGATGAAAAAATGACAAAAACGTGACAAAATGTGACAAAAATGTGACCAAAAAATTATTTAAAAAATTACAAAAATTTGATAAAAAATTACAAAAATGTGACAAAAGAATTACAAAAAAATGACCCAAAAATGACAAAAATGTGACAAAAAATGACCCAAAAAAAAGACAAAAAGCTACAAAAATCCCCAACAAAAAAATGATGGAAAAAAAATGTGATGACGTGAGCAAAAAGATCCTCTCGGTTCAGGCGGGAGTTAAGAGGTTAAAGTAAAGCTTATTATTTATTTAACATTCATTATTTTGTTTTCTTTATGCAAATTTTGTTAGCATTTAGCCTCTCCTAGCATAGGGATAGCTCCAAACTGGGGCTGAGCACTTCGACGCCCATGCAGTAATCTCACTTTACTACACGAATGTCAAAGTGCTCCTGAGGTATTATTACGCCTCACAAAATAGTTCCCCTTTTGACTCTAAAATGTTTGATTTTGTGTCACTCGGATCGTGTAAAGGCTCAGGGAACTGTAGCTTGTCGATTCTTACTTCACCCCAGTTTGGAGCTATACGTACGCTAGGAGAGGCTAAATGCTAACAACATTAGCGTGACTGAGCGCACGCACAATGGCCACACAAGTACACATGAACTCGTCTAAGCTCAGGTAAGAAAAGCGGTGGCCTGTTCTGCGTAGTTTGGACTCAACTGCTTTGCTTTTCTAATTGAAAAGATTCCTCACAGTTGGAGAATCATTCCTGCGTTCACATGATCAGAGACAAACCCGGAATATTAAAAACATCCCTATAGTAACGTCCGTATAGTGGAGTCCATTACTGAGCAGCTGCAGATTCTAATAATCAGAACCTGGACTCTGAGCTCATTTCAAAAGCTGCAGCTGAGAAATGCAAAGATGGAAAGATTCCTAATCAGAAATGAAAGTTTATTGGGCAAAGTCATTTCCAAGAGGAGCCCAGGCCGGAGCCGCTCCTCCCTGTGGGGACATATCTTTAAATATATTCAGTAAAGAGTCTTACAGGCCCATTAAGTCCACATTAGTGCGGTCCCCGTCCCGCCTCAGCCCGGGGAGCTGTTTGGGGATAAACGCTATTGATTTTACAATTGTTAAAGATCATAGTCGTGAGAATAACTGTGGGGGTTTTGAAAGCTGTAATCCACATTTTTACCCCTCGCAGTCAGAGGACGGTGGTGGTGAAGAAATGAAGAGGAGATTGGGAAAGAGCAGAGCTTCCCAAACCTTTCTCTGCAGGTAACTAATATGCACGCTAGTTTCAGTACCTGCCTTGCTTTGCTTCGTACGAAAACTACGAAGTTTTCGTAGTTTTGTCACTTTTTTGCTGGATTTTTGTAATTTTCCATCAATTTTTTTGATGGATTTTTTTCTGTTTTTTTTGATTGATTTTTGCCATTTTTTTGCTGGATTTTTGTCTTTTTTCTGCTGGATTTTTGTCACTTTTTTTTACTGGATTTTTGTCACTTTTTTAATGGATTTTTGTCACTTTTTTTGCTGGATTTTTGTAAAAAAATTTAATGGATTTTTGTCACTTTTTTGATGGATTTTTGTCACTTTTTTGATGGATTTTTGTAAAAAATTTTAATGGATTTTTGTCACTTTTTTAATGGATTTTTGTCACTTTTTTGATGGATTTTTGTCTTTTTCTGCTGGATTTTTGTCACTTTTTTGATGGATTTTTGTCACTTTTTTGATGGATTTTTGTAAAAAATTTTAATGGATTTTTGTCACTTTTTTAATGGATTTTTGTCACTTTTTTAATGGATTTTTGTCACTTTTTTAATGGATTTTTGTCACTTTTTTAATGGATTTTTGTCACTTTTTTAATGGATTTTTGTCACTTTTTTGCTGGATTTTTGTCACTTTTTTGATGGATTTTTGTCACTTTTTTGCTGGATTTTTGTCACTTTTTTAATGGATTTTTGTCACTTTTTTAATGGATTTTTGTAATTTTTTTGCTGGATTTTTGTCACTTTTTTGATGGATTTTTTTAAAGGCAACAAATAATCGTTTGAATAATCGTGATTTCAATTATGACAAAAATAATCGTGATTATTATTTTTTCAATAATCGAGCAGCCCTATCTGAAAATTCGAGAAATAGTGTAAATGTGTCACAGAACCATTTTCAGTGGGTCGTAAGTCTGCAGGGAACATTTATCCAATATTTTCCATCTGAAACTGCACGGAAACACTACATTTTTATTCAGGTCCTCGGCTCGTCATCTGAGGGTAATAGTGGCTCCCAAAACACTGGCATTTGCAGAAAATAGTTCTTTACCTTGAGCCACAATGTTGAGGTTCGGCCCTTGATGGATTTTTGTCTTTTTTGATGGATTTTTGTCTTTTTTTTAATGGATTTTTGTCTTTTTTCTGCTGGATTTTTGTCACTTTTTTGCTGGATTTTTGTCTTTTTTTTTTAATGGATTTTTGTCTTTTTTTTGATTGATTTTTGCCACTTTTTTGCTGGATTTTTGTCACTTTTTTTGTCTTTTTTCTGCTGGATTTTTGTCACTTTTTTGCAGGATTTTTGTCTTTTTTTTGCTGGATTTTTGTCTTTTTTTAATGGATTTTTGTCACTTTTTTGCTGGATTTTGTCTTTTTTTTAATGAATTTTTGTCTTTTTTGATGGATTTTTGTCGGGCCACAATGTTGAGGTTCGGCCCTTGGGTGTTTCGGGAATGATGAAAATCGGCCCCTGTTTTATGGAATCAATTAACATTATTCTATTTTATGGATCTAGATGACAAATATTTTGGTATCGGTATCAACAATTGAAAACGCAATTATTCAAACAATTACTCATTGATTTAAAAGGGATTAAAGTTTATATTTCCTCCTCCTCCTCATCGCACTGGGGTCACTCAAAAGTCCGACACACAGACCGGGCTGAAACTCGTCCGTGTGGAGGTCGGTGAACGCCTCGCCTCTGTTGCCATGGAAACTGCAGGTTTGGGGAGGCGGTGTCCGAGGCAGAGCTTCTCTCTCTCTCTCTCTCTCTCTCTCTCTCAACTTTAGATTCCAGATACATTTGGCTTTGATTGTGTAACTCGACCTTTGTGTCTCAGGACCTTTCAGTTTAGACCACGCCCCGGCCTCCAGGGGGCGTCGCTCGGGTTTCAGTGAATGTTCAAAACTGTCCTGTAACTCGATCCAGTGTGTGTGAAAAGGATAATGGTGAAAGTATTGTCGAATATATCATTGAAAGTCTCCGTCCTCTGCTGTATACCCTGGTCCCTGCGCCCCTGGTCCCTGCCCTTCCTGGTCCCTGGCCTCTTGCGCCCCTGGTCCCTGCCTCTCTGGTCCCTGCCTCCCTAGTCCCTGCCTCCCTGGTCCCTGGTCCCTGCCCTTCCTGGTCCCTGGCCTCTTGCGCCCCTGGTCCCTGCCTCTCTGGTCCCTGCCTCCCTGGTCCCTGGTCCCTGCCTCCCTGGTCCCTGCCTCCCTAGTCCCTTCCTCCCTGGTCCCTGCCTCCCTGGCTCCCTGGTCCCTGCCTCCCTAGTCCCTTCCTCCCTGGTCCCTGCCTCCCTAGTCCCTGCCTCCCTGGCTCCCTGGTCCCTGCCTCCCTAGTCCCTTCCTCCCTGGTCCCTGCCTCCCTGGTCCCTGCCTCCCTGGTCCCTGCCTCCCTGGTCCCTGCCTCCCTGGTCCCTGCCTCCCTAGTCCCTGGTCCCTGCCTCCCTGGTCCCTGCACCCCTGGCCCCTGGTCCCTGCATCCCTGGTCCCTGCCTCCCTGGTCCCTGCCTCCCTGGTCCCTGCGCCCCTGCATCCCTGGTCCCTGCACCCCTAGCCCCTGGTCCCCTGGTCCCTGCCTCCCTGGTCCCTGCCTCCCTGGTCCCTGCGCCCCTGCATCCCTGGTCCCTGCACCCCTAGCCCCTGGTCCCCTGGTCCCTGCCTCCCTGGTCCCTGCCTCCCTGGTCCCTGCCTCCCTGGTCCCTGCGCCCCTGGTCCCTGCCTCCCTGGTCCCTGCCTCCCTGGTCCCTGCGCCCCTGGTCCCTGCCTCCCTGGTCCCTGCCTCCCTGGTCCCTGCCTCCCTGGTCCCTGCCTCCCTGGTCCCTGCGCCCCTGGTCCCTGCGCCCCTGGTCCCTGCGCCTCTTGCATCCCTGGTCCCTGCCTCCCTGGCCCCTGATGACTGTGTCTCCGTCACACGCCACGCGCCCGGCTCCGCGGGACGCCGTCTGAGCAGCTTGCACGGCCTGACTCTGGGCCATATGTCGAACGCGGCGCGCAGCTGAGTGGCGCCTGTTCACCACGCGGCCCCGGGACTCCTGGGAGAGAGCGCGGGAACATATTTCACGGCACATGTTCACTTGGCAGCGGCGCCGCCAGAGTCATCGCTCACATCGGCGGGACGGAGGATCAGAGCGACAGCGAGCGCGACAGCGAGAGCGACAGCGAGAGCTACAGCGAGAGCGACAGCGAGAGCTACAGCGAGAGCTACAGCGAGCGCGACAGCGAGAGCGACAGCGAGGGCGACAGCGAGGGCGACAGCGAGGGCGACAGCGAGGGCGACAGCGAGGGCGACAGCGAGGGCGACAGCGAGGGCGACAGCGAGGGCGACAGCGAGGGCGACAGCGAGAGCGACAGCGAGAGCGACAGCGAGAGCGACAGCGAGAGCGACAGCGAGAGCGACAGCGAGAGCGACAGCGAGAGCCGGCTCTGAGCGCGGAGGCTGGACTTACTTACTCCTCCCTGGGTGGTGTTTGTTTAACCTCTTAACTCCCACCTGAACTGAGAGCATTTTCTCCAGTTCAGCTTTACCCGAATCCTGTAGGCAAGTGTAACGCCTCATTTGAAAGCTAAGATCTAACAACTCATCTAAATGGATCTTTTTCCTCAAGTCATCAGATTTTTTTTCCCATCATTTTTTTTGGGGGGGGGGTTTAACCAATTTTTTTTAACTTTTTTGTAATTTTTTTTGTCAAATAGTTAGGGGTGTAACGGTTCACGGGGATGTATTGAACCGTTCGGTTCGGCCTGTTCGGTTCGGTCCACTTGCGTACCGTTTCGGTGTATTATTTTCATTAAATAATGTAAATTTATTATTAGCGTCATATATTAAGTGCCGCGGAACAAAGTTCCTACGCGAGTTTCCGCACGGACGCTATTGAGTGACGTACATTGAAGCTGCATGAGTAGCCGAGAGAAACTACAGGCGCTGGCTTTAGGTATTTGATTAAAAGTCTTGAGCCTCGCTACAATATCCCGTCACGTCCGCGCTTCAGCCAAAAAGTTACACCAGCGCTCAGAGCCGGTTCTTCCTATACGCAAACTACGTAGTGTTGTTTCACTGATTAATCAACGCGTTGTTGTTACGGGGACAGGCTCTTCCAGCGCGCACTCACTCTCCGCCTACTTCGCCACATATAAAACCAAAACGGAGCAGTCTGGTGAAGTGAATGAGCAGGAGAGACCGACCACCTTCCCCCAGTCTCTTCCAAAGCGCGAGTGCTTCTCCGCTTGTGTCCCGCTCGGCCGTCTGTCTCCCGGTGCTTCGCCTCATGCATCACGTCACCCGTGTCCCGGGCGCAGCTCTCATGTTTTCTCTGCGCAGACTCTGGGCCTCACTCTCATTTAAACCCTCTTCTTACTGTGTCTGGTGAGTCTAGAGCATCAGGACAGTAGTTTGGCGAGTAGACGAGAGTAAAGCCGTTCTCCGTGGCCTTTTTGTTGAGTTGAATCCACATGGTTCTCATGAGTTACAGTAACTCTCATTATAAGAGTGCAATTTATTTAAAATATCACCCAAATGGGTCACTTTTATTTATTTTATGCAAGAATTCTATTGTGTATTGGCAGCTTTTCAAAAAAAAATTTTGTTAGTTCTTATTTATTTGTACCGAAAATTAACCGAACCGAGCCCTCCAAAACCGTGAACCGAACCGAATACAATTTTAGCGTACCGTTACACCCCTACAAATAGTACATTTTTTGTCACTTTTTTGTCACATGTTCATCATTTTTTCATCATTTTTTTGTCAATTTTCTGGTAATTTTTTGTAAAAAAATTTTGTCCTTTTTTTCATAAATTTTTTGTGACATTTTTGCTACTTTTTCATCATTTTTTCGACAATTTTTTTGACAATTTTTTCGACAATTTTTGTCATTTTTTTGTCATTTTTTTGTCATTTTTTTGTCATTTTTTTGTCATTTTTTATCAATTTTTTGTGACATTTTTGCTACTTTTTCATAATTTTTTCGTTAATTTTTTGTATATTTTTTGTCACATTTTTGTCATTTTTTCGTTAATTTTTGTCACATTTTTGCCACTTTTTCATAATTTTTTGTGAAATTTTTGTGAAATTTTTTGTAATTTTTGTGAATTTTTTTTGTCATTTTTGTAAACATATTTCACGGCACATGTTCACTTGGCAGCTGCGCCGCCAGAGTCATCGCTCACATCGGCGGGACGGAGGATCAGAGCTAGAGCGATCTGCAGCCGCTTTGGGCCGGACACGGGTCAGTCACACACACGGGACACTCGGGTCAGAGTCTCCTCAACGCCCCCTAAACCCGGAGCCTTTCTCACTTTAAACACACGATGTCTGAGAGAAATGGACCAAAGTCTCTCCAACTTGATGATGTTTTGACGAGTGAAGCTTCAGATATTTACAGGAAGTGACTCCAACATGTCTGTGCTGCTCCTGGTCTTTCCCGCGCTTCTTCATTCACAAATACTGACGTGTTTGGTATCCACGTGTAGCACGAAAGGCTGTGACCGAGACGGAGCTGTGATCCAGATTACAGGTCCATCGATGTGGGTCTGTCTTTTTGAAAAATGTCTTTAAATCCTGTGTATGAAGCCTCTAAACCAGGGGTCCTCAAACCCCGGCCCATGACTTGTAGAACACAAATCCTTGAGTCAAAATGAAGTAAAAAGTAAGTCTCTAGCCCATTCCTTTTTTAAAGAGGGGGTATCCTGTCCCATAGCACCAGTCTATATCACACTACAATGATGACCAAACCTTCTGTTGGTCTGTAAATGCAGTAAATTACAATAACTGCCTTGTATAAAATGTCTCTCTCAAAATGGCTGTAGTGAATGTCTTGAAATAGGCCTCTGTCTCTTTAAGAACCTCTGAGCCTTTAGACACGCCCCCTCCACACGCTGTCTGTGGCATCAGTGGGGAGGGGGTTCTGCTGAGGAGCAGTGGTTGGTTACTCGGCTGGTGACGAAAGCTCGGAGGCGTCTCCAGGAGGTGGGGGCGTTCCTAGGAGGACTCAGGCAAACCTATCCCTAAAATGGCCGCCATCAGAGTTTTTACAGATTACTCAGAAATACGTGAATGTGCCAAGGCAACACTTCAGGCATGTTTTTAATGAGGGAATGACATAATAACATGATGTAAAGCTTGAAAAAGACCATTTTGCATAATACCCCCCCTTTAAAACAACTTCAATCAACACAAAAAAATTCCGCGCGTGTCCAGCAGGGCCACTGACCTCAGAGATCAGGATATAAACAAATCATTAGAGCCACGTGGTCAGAAAGGATAAACAAAAGTCTACAACTTAAAATATATAAATTACAATGCGAGGTGAACATGCCCTGAGGCTGAGGAAGTTGGGGGAGGGCTCATTTATAGCTCCGCCAAAAAACGGGAAATCTCCTCCACTTTCAGTTCCAGAGATACATCGGTCGATCTCTGATCCAAATATGGTCATTTCCTTTGTGGGAAACAGCAAAGCGACTAAACTTTAAACTTTTCAATATCTTGTGCCTGCTTGATATTTGAGGAGTAATCAGTATAAATGAATAATTCAAAAACAAGCTTCCTTCACCTGCAGCGTCTGTGCTTCACATTAGCGGGACTGAAATCTGAAACGCAGAACTGGTGGAAGGATCATTTGTGACTCGATGATTTGCAGCGATTGTAAAGAACAGTAACCGGAAGCCGTGTGTGGATGAGGTCACTGCGGCGGAGCGAGAGGCTCGTGAGGCTCGTGAGGCTCGAGAGGCTCGAGAGGCCCGAGAGGCTCGTGAGGCCCGTGAGGCTCGTGAGGCTCGTGAGGAGCATCCGAGGAGCAGGGGCGGACTGGCCATGTGTCCATTCTGGAGCACAGAAGGGCCACTGACTCTAGGGCCACCGGTCTGGCCTCGGAATTTTCTCCTTAACCTCTTAACTCCCGCCTAAACCGAGAGGATCTTTTTCCTCACGTCATCAGATTTTTTTTCCATCATTTTTTTGTTGGCTATTCAACTAATTTTTATAACTTTTTTGTCATTTTTTTTGGTCAGTTTTATCACATTCTTGTCACATTTTTTGTCAATTTTTTGTAATTTTTATCAAATTTTTGTTATTTTTTTGTCAAGTTTTTAACACATTTTTGTAAAAAATTTTCTCAAATTTTTTGTCACATTTTTGTCTTTTTTTTGTGTCATTTTTTAATCAAATTTTTGTCATTTTTCATCACATTTTGTCACATTTTTGAAAAAAATGTTATTTTTTTGTCAATTTTTTGTAATTTTTTGTCACATTTTTGTCAATTTTTTTGTAATTTTTTTGTCTTTTTTATCAAATTTTTGTCGTTTTTTTTGTCAAGTTTTCATCCCATTTTTGTAACATTTTTATCAAATTTTTTGTCACATTTTTGTTATTTTTTTTGTCAATTTTTTTGTCACATTTTATCAAATTTTTGTGACATTTTTGCCCCTTTTTCATCCATTTCGTCACTTTTTTGTCACATTTCCATCATTGTTTTCATCTCAATTTTGTTGCTATTTTCCCAGCTTTTTTTCCAGAAGCTTTTGGACTGGGGTAAAGCCAAACTGGAGACAATGTGCTCCGTTCAGGTGGGAGTTAAGGGGTTAAACCTCTTACCCCACGCTTTTACCAAGCTTTACTCAAATCTAAAAGCTTAAAAGAAAAGCATCGAAACAGCGACAAAAAACGTGGACGAAAACAGAACAAAAATGTGCCGGGAAAGCAATAAAAACGTGACAAAACACCCTGGCAAAAAAACGTCAAAAAAAGAGACTAAAACACGACGACAAGGCAATGAAAAAAAGCCACAAAAACGCGGTGACCTTTAGATCATCAGAGGAGCATCAGAGGAGCATCAGAGGAGCATCAGAGGAGCATCAGAGGAGCATCAGAGGAGCATCAGAGGAGCATCAGAGGAGCATCAGAGGAGCATCAGAGGAGCATCAGAGGAGCATCAGAGGGGCATCAGAGGAGCATCAGAGGGGCATCAGAGGAGCATCAGAGGAGCATCAGAGGAGCATCAGAGGAGCATCAGAGGAGCATCAGAGGAGCATCAGAGGGGCATCAGAGGAGCGCCGCCCTCTGAAGGAGCCGCCGCAGATTGAGTTCCCTGCGTTTGAAGCCGGTGTCAGCGCTCTCCCCCGGGACCTGCTCTTTCAGGTGGGACGGCGGCGGGAAAAACCAGCCGTCCCTGGAGACGCCGGCACAAAGGCGGGGTGAAAGAGGAGCCGGTCGTGCGCCTCCAGGGGGGACACTTCCACGAGGCGCCCAGAGGAGAAACCAGAGGAAATAAAGGAGCGGCGGCGAGAGGAGACACTGGAGCCGCGGTTCGGAGCCGCTCTCACTCGTTTGGAGTCTGAGTAACGTGTCCATTTACAAAGAAAGTGTCCGCAGAGAAAAGGCTGCCAGGAATCACCCCGACCCGCCCAGAGACTCTCACACACAGTCGTTTCCCACACATTTGGGCTCAAAAGACACTTTATTCCTCAACATCTCAGCTTTAAAATAGACCAAACTCTCCTTTTCCATGATTGTTCGATGACGTTTTGTCGACTTGGGATTTTGTCTGAAGTCTCTCGCCCATTCCTGTGCGAAGTTATGATTTTTTTAAGAATAACCAGGATGCTCATTCTCGCCTCTAGGGGGAGTTCCACAAGTGTCCAGCAGAGGGCACTGACATAATAAGAGCTCAGGATATGAACACCACATTATACAGCCACGTGGTAAATGGACAGTCTGCCCCCAGGACGGCTGTGGCTTGAATAACAGCTTAGCCACCACCGA
Organism: Gobius niger; assembly: GCF_951799975.1. Lineage (NCBI taxonomy): Eukaryota > Metazoa > Chordata > Actinopteri > Gobiiformes > Gobiidae > Gobius > Gobius niger. The sequence continues at coordinate 12,975 of NW_027639071.1, forward strand.
GTGTGGAGTAAATGAATAATGACTATGTAGTACTTTGAGGAACTTGTGACACAGGCTTGTAAAGTGCAAGATAAGTGTACACTTAAGGCAAGACACTGCAGGTGAATAGGGAAAAAATAAATGTAGAGATGTCAATTTGAAACTTTTGCTGAACATCACAGATATAAATATGAGAAAAAAATGTGTTGCACTTTTTCTGTAATTTTATGTTTTCACATAAAAATAAGGCATTTTGAGCATTAAAATGGCCAAAATTGTCTATATTTTGGGCAACGGAATCAAAATAATGAATTGAGCCAGATTAAATGTTATGGTTTTATTTTATTGACATATTAGTAACTAAGATTTTTTCAGAGGGGATTTTGGATATTTCGTTTAGTTTTTCAATAAATTAATCATCAGTGAAAAAATCTGTAAAAACTCAGATTCCGCCTGTTTTTTTTGTTTCAAAGTTGAATAAATCAGGCTAGGAATTAGATATTAAAAAATCCCTCTGAAAAAACCTTCAGAATCTTGTTGTGTCTCAGACTGTAAAGTTTGGAGTCTGTGGGAGCTTCTATAAGGGCTCAGGCTCTGCCCGAGTGCGGCTTCTCTCATTCAGAGAAAACCAGCCCTGAAGTTTTGTAGCGAGTGCGCATGCTCGGCCCGTTCTTCCACTTTTCCGCTCCAGCGTCTCGTAGGAGGAAAAACACCATATTTGGGTCAAAGCGTCATCACGGGGCCCCTTAGCAGGACACGTGGATGTCAAATCTGTCAATATTTATGAATGAAAACCCGCGGGAAAGACGGCCTTTCTACTTCCGGGTCGCCCCCACCTCGCAGACAAAACATCATAAAATAAACATCATCATTTTTATATCTGACATGAAAACTAAGATGTAAAGGGAGGAAAATAGATACAAATCTCCACTTCCACCACTGCGTGAAAAATCAATACTTTCATCTGCCGTGTCTCGCCTTAACTCCCGCCTGAACTGAGAGAATCTTTTTCCTCACGTCATCAGATTTTTTTCCCATCTTTTTTTTGTTGGGTATTCAACTCATTTTTTAAAAACTTTTTTGTCATTTTTTTGTCTTCCGCCCCCCCCACAAATACTTATGTTAACCTCTTACCACCCGCCTTAAAGGGGCGAGATGCAAGTTAGTCATTGTATGCTCACTACTGCCACCTCAGGCCTTATGTGTAACTGCAGCTTTTAACCAAGAGCATTTTCTCCAGTTCGGCTTTACCCAAATCAAAAGGCTTCTTGACTGGAGAGCAACACTGTAACGCCTCATTTCAAAGGCAAAATCTAGAAAAGTGATGGTAACTTTTTGTCACGTTGTCGGTGCATTTTTGTCATGTTTTTGCTGCTTTTTCGTCACTTTTTTGTCGCTTTTTCGTTGTTTTTGTCTCTTGTTCTTTTTTTGTGTCATGTTTTTGTTGTTTCTTCATCGCTTTTTTCATTGCTTTGTCGTCATGAATTTAGTCATATTTTCTTGTGTTTTTGTCACTTTTTTGTTGCTTTTCCAGCACATTTTTGTTTTCGGATGCTTTTCCTTTAAGCTTTTAGATTTGGGTAAAGCTCGGTTTCGCCCGGGGGTAAGGGTAAAAGGTAAAGTTTTCCTCTGCGAAGCATAAACAACACTCTGTATCGTGAAGAAGTGAGCGCTCGCCGGGACCGTCCCATGTGATAAAGTTCAGAGCGAATCCGTCTCATACATATTTGATCTTCCGCAGGCGCCGGACTCTGCGGTGACCTTGAACTGGGCAGAGACTGTTCCAGGACAGAGACTCTGACAACAACGCCGCCCGCCGCCTTCTGCCCGCCGCCCGCCACCCGCCGCCATGTTTAATGTAAATACTGTCAAACTGAACCGGAGCTGAACTCACAGAGCGACGACCGGCTCCGGCTTTCTCACTCGGAAACAGGAATCACGACAACCACCGAGGAGGTTGCAAACAGAAGAATGACATCTTAAAGAGACAAGTTGGTCATTTTATTCTCACTACTGCCACCTCAGGTCTTACGCAGAACTGCAGCTTCTATATTAAGCTCGTGCATGACGGCACTTCAGACCCGAAGTAACACCAGTAACAGGTCTGAGCTCATTCTACACATTAGGACACGGCTGGAACATGTAGGGGGAGGAAAATACTTAGTTTTAAGATTTTCAAACTCCGTATAGTCCCTTAAAGGTGAGACACTGCAGGTGAAAAGATAGATTTTTCATGCAGTGGTCGATGTGCTTGGTATTTATGCATCTGTGAAGCACTATGAATTGCCTTGTGTATGAATTGTGCTCTACAAATAAACTTGCCTTGCCCATTATGATAGCGCTTTAAACCAAACCAACCGAACCAAAGTGCTTTCCATGACTGCAATGTGATAAAAAACTGTTTTAACACAGAATATAAAAAACATATACATTACACATCAGATATAAACAGGTGTGTTTTCAGCCCAGCTTTAACCACTTAACTCCCGCCTGAACCGAGAGGATCTTTTTCCTCATGTCATCAGATTTTTTTTCCATCATTTTTTTTGTTGGGTATTCGACTCATTTTTTTCAATTTTTTGTCATTTTTTTGTGTCATTTTTTTCCCAATTTTTTGTCATTTTTTAGTCAATTTTTTATCAAATTGTTGTCCTTTTTTTTGGTCTTTTTTTGTTGTTTTTAAATCAATTTTTTGTCTTTTTTGTCACATTTTTGTCACTTTTTTTGTCACATTTTTGTCATTTTTGCCACTTTTTCATCAATTTTTCGTCACTTTTTTGTCACATTTTTGTCACTTTTTTTGTCACATTTTTGTCATTTTTGCCACTTTTTCATCAATTTTTCGTCACTTTTTTGTCAATGTTTTCTCACTTTTTTGTCACATTTCCATAATTTTTTTCGTCTCAGTTTTTTTTTTGGACTGGGGTAAAGCCAAACTGGAGAAAATGTGCTCGGTTCAGGTGGGAGTTAAGGGGTTAAACAGTGTCCGGTCAGGTGATGGCAGAGAGTTCCAGAGCCGGACCAGCCCCTGAAAAGGAACCATCACCCACTGCTTACGTTTGGTCCTGGGGACCAGCAGGTGTCGTCCTGCAGACGCAGCCTCGACTGGGCTGATTATTGCACACAACATGTGCAATAACCCCTGCAGAACACACACAATAATCCCTGTATTTACATCATTTATCTGCATCACTTTATCAAACACTTGCTCTGTGATGTAAACCTGCACTGCTAACACTGTTTACTTTATTATTTACTGTTTATACTTTTGTCCCCGCAAAGTCCTTGGTACTCATTGTATATAAGATACTTACTATTTAATTGTTTCTTCCTCACATTTCCTGTCTATTTGCTTACCCTGAGTGTTTCTAACAGCTGAATGTAAAAAGTACATTTCTCCATCAATAAAGGCTTATCTTATCTTATCATAAACAGGAACTGATTTAAAAACAAACATGAAGAGTTTAAAATGAGCCGTCACATGTGCTCCCAGTGCCCGGCCAGAGGAGTGCACTGGTTCACGCCCACATAAAGTGCATTACTGTGGTCAACGCAGGAGCTAATGTGGGAAAGAAAGCTGATATTTGTGAGTGTTCAACCTTTACTTTCCATCACAGGTGTCTCTACAACAGGATCACTTGTTTTTCTTTAGGTTTTCTGTTGAGAGGCTCCGTCAGCAGAGAAAACTTAGATAAAAACTGCTGATCCTGTTGTAGAGACACCTGTGATGGAAAGTAAAGGCTCCATTCTCAAGATGAGGCTTTTGTTCCACTTAAGAAGCTCCTACAGACGCCACACTTCACCGGCTCGGATTCAACAATAACTTGAAGGGATTTTACAAACCTAAGTCCAGATATTATAACCTTTGAAATATTGAAACTAATAATCCAACAAAACCAACTTGGCTCTGTCCATTATTTAGATTTTGTTGCTGAAAATGTTGGCCAGTTGTATCCATAAAGTGTCTTATTTTTGAGGAAAACATAAAATGACTCTCATATTTATGTCATTTCTCTACAGTCTCTGTGCATTTCAGTTTCCCCCAGTTCACCTGCTGCGTCTCCGCTAAATGTTCCGCACGACGACTCATTAGGCAATTGGAAACACGCCTGGATGACTGAAAGTTTACACAAACACTCTGCAAACACAAACACACGCGGTTACTGCTGACAGTAATGACCCCGCACTGTCGTCTGGAGCGGCGTTTGTTTATTCGCCGACTGAATGTGCTGATTACACAGAGCGGGAGTGTGTCTGTGTGTGTGTGTGTGTGTGTGTGTGTGTGTGTGTGTGTGTGTGTGTGTGTGTGCGTGTGCCTGTGTGTGTGTGTAGCACTTGGAGCCGCTCCTCTATGGCAACTTCACTTTATGTTCCTCTTTACATCGCGCTGCCTTGTCTTCTTCCTTAAATTGAAAACAAAAGTGAAATTGCCTTCTGAGCGTCGGTTACGCACGGGTTTACTTTGATACAGTAGATCAACACACACACCCCTAACACCAAAACAACAACAGTTTTCCATAAATAAACCACACGTGCCTCAAGTGCCACAACACCAGGTCTGATCTGAGTTTTAAGGAGACATTTCCATCGTGTGTCAGTCTTTACCTCCTGATGATGCTCCTTGTGCAGCCACAGCTCAGTCCAAAAGAAAGAAGAGCATTTCACAGGGCACAGAGCATCTTTTATTTTCAAATTCAGCCGCTCCAAGAATCCGGCAGCTGTAGCGCAAATGTTACAATACAGTTTTCTTGCAACTGCTGCATAACTCTGTAACTCCTCCACAGCCGATATGACAGTTTATGATCAATTAAATCAGGGGTGTCAAACTCATTTTGGGTCGCGGGCCGAAATTCAGCTCCCATGGCGGGTCGCGGGCGACATATAATAGAGAAAATGTTTCCAATAAGCTGTGATGTGATCAAAGCCCCAACTTGACTGTAGCTTCATCAATGACAACGGCTCACACTTGTATTGCACTTTACAAGCCTGTGTCACAAGTTCCTGAAAGTGCAGTAGTCATTGTTCATTTACTTGGTGGTGGTAAACTGTTTTTGAAGCCACAGCCGCCCTGGGGCAGACTGTCCATTTACCACATGGCTATATAATGTGTTGTTCATATCCTGAGCTCTTATTATGTCAGTGCCCTCTGCTGGACACGTGTGGAACTCTATCCTTTTTTTTTATTTAATGCCCCCTAGTGGCTAGAATGAGCATTCTGGTTATTCTTTAAAAATTCATAACTCCGCACAGGAATGGGCTAGAGACTTACTCTTTTTTTTTACATACTCTGGAATCTATGCTCTACAGGGCAGGGGCCGGATTAAATCATCTCGCTGGCCGGATCAGGCCCACGGGCCGTATGTTTGAAACCCCTGAATTAAATCCTTCACATTTCGTAACTTTGCGCATTTGAACGGTGTCCAGCGCGAGGCTGCTCTGACCCCGCCCGCTCACCTTGGATCTACAGCGAGTGGCTGCAGCAGCGGAGGGACAGATTTATTTCTTTCATCTTTATTAAACATTGCGCTGCATCAGCATGTTACGCATGTACAACCCACCGCCTTCCTCAGGTCTGGGGAAAGCATGGGGAGGGGGCGGCACCACAACATCACAATGCGAGTCTGTCCACCCCCCTGTCCTGCCCACTTTTTGCTCCAGGTATGAAACTGAAGATTGCAAGGAGCGCCACCCGTCTGCGCAGTCGTCTGCTCTACAGCCTGCGCTATGAACCACAAGATCTGGCCCATTATGTCTGTGAGTGTCCTCATTAAGATAGAAGTACAAGATCGTGTGTGCGTGTGTGTCAGTTCGATGTAAACTCCGTGTGCGTGTGTACTTGTAATTACGTTTAAAAGGAAAAACACGCACATCCAATCTAAATAGTGTGCAGGACTATTTATAAAAAGGGTCTGATATCGAAGTCTTCATTGAGCCCTCGGGGTCTCAATGAAGACTTCGATTTCAGACCATTTTTATAATCTAAATGTCGGTACTCCAGCGCTGTGCTTTCTCTATTGTGGTACACCATCGCTGCGGTGTTGCTTTTTATTTTATGTCTACTTCCATTTCTTACGCTAGATCATACTATGTTGGTCGTCTAACATCGCTTACACCCACTTAGAACTAACTTAGGACACCCTTTGCACACAAAGAAAAAATAATGGCTACTCAAAGATTACGGGTATCCTAAGATCGATATAACTAAAGCAAATGTTGCACACAATCTTTCACGATCTCCTTTGTATATATTGTAAAACATGTGTAAATACTGTAAATATTGCACCTTTATTATATATTTGTTTCTTTTTTGTTCAGACATGTGGCTCGTCATGTGATTGCTCACGTGACCTATGTAATCAAACACACCCTATAAGTTCCGTGTGCATTTGTCCTAGTCCTTCATGTCTGAGGAAGGGCGTAGGCGTTACATGGTATAAGTAATTAATAAATACTTTGCCTGGGAGCCACTTAGTTGTGCGGACTTTTTTCTTTTTCAGCTTACTTGTAATTACGACATTGTGAGGACGAACAGAGTGAGGACATTTTGGGAGGTCCTCACTTATTTGAAGGACTGTTTGAGGGTCGAGATGTGGTTTTAGGGTTAGAATTGGGTCTAGATGTCTGGGTAACACATTATGTCTATGAGGTACAAGACTGTGTGTGTGGGTGTGTCAGTGCGAGCGGCGTGTGTAATACATTATGCCTGTGAGTGTCCTCGCTAAGACAGAAGTACATGATTGTGTGTGTGTGTCAGTGCGAGCGGCGTGTCGTTACTGAAGCTCAGTCACAGCCGCTGCACAAACAGTTTAATTACTGCTTTCACTGCAGAGCTCAGCATTAAAGCTCAGCGTTAGAGCTCCGCACTGCAACACGTCGCTCCAGAGACCAAACTACTCCACATTTAAGCATCAACATAACAGTGCAGGTCTTTATTTACTCACTTGTCCTGGTAAAGGCACTTACAGTTTGGGTATTTTGTAGGATTTTGCAGTTTTTCTGTATGTTTCTCTCCACACATCAATAACTGACCTGACTCTAAACACAGTAGCATGAGCGTACACACTGGTAATGAGCCGCTTCAGAGCAAAGGTTTTCTCAAAGTGAAGCAAGGCTACAACTTACTAAAACTTTTGCAATTATTTGAGATGGCAGAGGCGGTTCTGCAACAGGTCTGAGCCCGGACTAAACCAGGACTTTAGACTACACCAGTTATTACCCAGGAGGACCAACCTAAAAAGCCAAAGGCTAAAGGTGCGTTCACACCAAACCCGGCAAAGCGTCAGGTTTACATTGGAAATACATGGAGGAGCTTTTGACGCGCCTCCAGGGCGTCCAGCGCAGCCCACGCTGGAGTCGGGAAAAGTTGAACTTTTTGGAGGAATTTGCGAGCGTCGACCAATCAGGAGCTTTCTCCAACAGTGACGTACGTTGTAGCTGAGCCACCGGTGCAGCGATTTCAAACTACCCCCCATTCACCTCCCGGTACTTTGAAATTGATTTCAGATTACCCCCAGGGGTAACCTGAAACTGATTTCAAGTTACCCCCCTTGATTTTAGATTACCCCCGCCACAATATGTGGCTGTGTTAAATAGAAAATGCCCGGATGTTAATTGCTAATAATAACTACAACTCTCGTAACTTTTCATCTGGTAAGGTTAGCTTTAGTTCGTAAACTCCACTATCCTTAAGGTTAGGGCTAAGGTAAGGTTAGCTTTAGTTCGTAAACTCCACTATCCTTAAGTTTAGGGCTAAGGTAAAGTTAGCTTTAGTTCATAAACTTCACTATCCTTAAGGTTAGGGCTAAGGTAAGGTTAGCTTTAGCTCGTAAACTCCACTATCCTTAAGGTTAGGGCTAAGGTAAGGTTAGCTTTAGTTCATAAACTCCACTATCCTTAAGTTTAGGGCTAAGGTAAGGTTAGCTTTAGTTCGTAAACTCCACTATCCTTATGGTAAGGGCTAAGGTAAGGTTAGCTTTAGCTCGTAAACTCCACTATCCTTAAGGTTAGGGCTAAGGTAAGGTTAGCTTTAGCTCGTAAACTCCACTATCCTTATGGTAAGGGCTAAGGTAAGGTTAGCTTTAGCTCGTAAACTCCACTGTCCTTAAGGTTGCGGCTCCAACCGCGGTTCCTGTAAGGTATCTTATGGATGAAGAAAGCAGTTGGGGGGGGGGGGGAGGGGGTAATCTTGAATTGAATTTGTATCTTGAAATCGCGTTCATCTTACCCCCGGGGGTAACTTGAAACTGATTTCAAATTCCCGGGGGCTAGCCTGAAATGGGGGGTAGTTTAAAACCTTTACACCGGGGCAGATTCTATGCCGGCCAAGAAAATAAATAAATAAATGAAAACAAGTCACGGAGGTTTAGCTTCATTGTGAACCGGAGCTACAGCAGCTCTGGGACTTTCTATACACGTCATACATGTTATACACATAATACACGTTATACACATTATACACGTAACAGAGGTACAAACCGGTCACTCCTCGGTCTTTCCTCACCGTGACTGACTTCCTCCTCACTCATTTCTGACTTGGCGCCAGCGTCTCACCGCGGGATGACCCCAGACGGTTTCCCGAGGCTATATGGCGCTTTACGGATTGAAGGCGGGATGCGGTTGCCATAGTAACAGAGACTACCTCTGAAGAGGCTCCATTAGAGGAACCCACACGCGCTGAGGACGGCCCGGTCAGAGAGTTCGTACGTACGGAGAATAATGACAGAGCGCAGAGATGTCCCGGTCACTTCCTACGGGGATTATTGTTTTGTAAAGACTCCGTGACGGACAGGAGTAGATGATACTTAATCTCACTGGTCTGGAGACTGGTTGGAGACTCGAGTTACTTCTGGTCACAGTGATGTCTCAGAGCCATCTCGGTGAAAACAGGTCTACGCTCTCACGAAGTTATTATCTGTTGTCCTAAAACTGTGAGATGTTTCTGTGACGTCCCTGCAATGTCTCCAAGGCCTGTCAGAGACCGAGGAGATCTCAAGGAGACTCCACTGGGGCAGGGCCATGTGGCCAAAAATGTATATCACGGTATGAAAAAGGAATATCAAGGTGTATTTGGCAATATCATTTACACCTGGCAAAATACTCTTTTACAGCTATTTTATTTATTCATCTAAATTGACCTAAATCTCTGTTTTCATTTGGAAAAACACAGAAGATAAGATCAAACAATATTGCACCTCCATCTCCATCCCAGTGAGATGCTCCTGTAAGTTCACCTGCTCCTGAAGAGAAGGACATTATTAGCCTTTAGCCGCGTTTGCAAAGTGGTTTTCTTCATGTTGTTGTTAGCGCAAGGCTAAGAAAGTTAGCTAGCGAGCTAGGCGCTGCTACAACTAGCCGGAGTTCATCCAAGACACAAATCCTGAGCCCTTTCCTCAACATAACAAAGCCTCATGAGAGTCTTTAAGCCCCTGAAGCTCCACAGTCGTGTTTCTGCTGCTGCTTTAGTGACTCTGTGCAGCTTCTCCGCCTGGTTCTGAATCAGCTGGAGATGCAAAACATCTCATCTACAGCGGGATGAAAGTTTACACCGGTGTCCAAAAACTATACTAGTATTACTGTGCACGGTATGATCTGGACCAGCTCGACTCCATACGGCTCTTTGAGATCTCCTTGGTCTCCGACAGGTCGGAGACATTGCAGGGACGTCACAGAAACGTCGCACAGGTTGAGGACCACCAATAGTGTTTATAATGTTGCCACAGCTGCTTAAGACCAAACAGATCATGCAGAGACTCCGCTGAAACCAAAACTGTTCTGATCGGGCTGTCAGGATAATGACTATATCGACTTATCTTTCAATAAATAACAGATAAACATTTTTGGGCTCAATCTTTATCATCTGTACATTTAAAAGTATTTCCCCCTATTTTTTCTTTGTAAAACTTTGATTTTTAGCTTCAGTTTCATTATATTTCATGTTTGTTGCAGCTTGTGTGTAATTTTAGGATATGATGAAGATGCACTTTTAGAACAAAGGTTTACCGTCATTCTTATGCCTGAGAGTTGACAGTATCGTTAGAGTCAATAATATCGTTTATCGCGATACTTTCCTGCCTCAATATATCGAACTTCATATTTGTTTTCGTGACAGGTCTAGTTCTGACTCGAGTCTCGTTTCTGGGCCTGTGTCGGGGCTCAGGGCGGATCTAACACGTTTGTCACATGTGTTTTCCGCCTGATTCCTCTCATTGCTCTGACACAGTCTGGAGTTTGAACGTGTGAAGAACAAACTGGTCTAAAAGGTCTAAAAGCTCGGTGACTTCACACAGGCCTGAGTCTGAGCTGTTTATCTGGAACGCTCTGAAGTCAAAGCTCACGACTTTCGAGTGGGAGAAGTGCCAGCTCCGGCGGCCTGCAGCGCGAGCGCTCGCAGCTATTGTTTTCTGACTTTTTAAAATCATCCGGCTCCTCTCTGCGCGAGCGGAGGATGAGTCAAGGTTATTTGTTTGCTCGGAAAATGGAGTTGCATAACTTATAGACATGAAAAACGGTTGTTAACGCGGCCCAAAGCCTTTCAGAAAGTGGAAAATGAAGACTAATCCAGGACGTTCAGATGTAACAGGGTTTGGGAGCCGCTGAACACACCTGCGCCCACTGTTGCCTGGAAACGGCCGCAAAAAGGTTCAATCTGTAACAATGATCCACGTCGGATAAAGCCGCCGCAAATGGTTCGGAAAAAGCTCTTGTGCAAACAGTCGTTCATATGGAGTCATTAAGAGTCCTGTGTCGGACCTGGACGTGCACTAACCTCGTAACGCTGCTCTTTCCCCAGCTCAGCTTTACCTAAATCTAAAAGGTTACAGCCTAGAGGCCAGTGTAACGTCTCATTTGAAAGACCTTTATCCGGCTCTTTCCGGGCGAGGCGAAGCGCAGATGAGCAGAACTTTCTCCGTCAGTTCATGAGCAGAGCAGAAGTCAGGGCTTCCCACAGGTTTCACTCCAGTCTGATGCACATTTTAGGTTTCGCACAAATAACGAGGGATGGAAACAACGCATTCCGTGATTAGAATCTAGAATCCTCACAGGGATTTTACAGCAAGTCACATGTAATGCTTTTTAGAGCCATTGTAATATCCAAATACAATAGTTTTAAAGCCACAAATGTAAAAACCCGTCAGAAAAGAGAGTGAACTTGATATTCAAAAGCAAATTAGATGCATAATCTAGGCCTTGAATGTCAATAAAAAGCATAAATTGGATTAAACTTGCACAAAGGGTCATCGAAGGTTTACCAAAACTATGGTCGAAAACATTTTGGTTGAAAATGGACACATTTTTGTCCAATTCTCTTTCCTCTGTTTGATGAAATGTTCGTCCATCCTAAGAAATGAAACATGCACCACTGTATTATTCAAATGTAGTATTAGGTTATTAAATATGGCATTAAAAGAAACATAAAAGCTGCCCTCAGAGATGTCTGTTTGATATGTTTGTGAGTGGGAGTCAGTGGAGGATCTGAGAATTGGACCCCCCACTGCTCCTCCTCCACACATGGCTCTGATGATGGATTCAATAACATACGGAGATCTCATTAATCTTGTGTACAACATACATTTCTCAGCATAAATAAGACATGGAGCAATGTAAACATTCTGAGACTTATGTTGATTTGTTAAACTGACACTTTCACAAAAGTCTTTAGAAAAATGTTTCATTTAGAGTTATTTATCCCCCACAACCCCTGAACGCCTCACAGCCTCACGGTGCTGCTCTCCTCATGAGGAGGAAAAAGACCTGACGCTCCTGTAGATATTGGATTATTAAACATTCAACATTTCCTGAGGATTTCAGCTGCATTAAATCAAAGTGTTTATAATGTGCTGAACTGCAAAAACAATTCAGATCCTCGTATCTGACAATAAAGCATCCATCCATCCACCCATGATCTTTTGTAAACTCCTTTAATAATGATAAACTGACTGTGCTAGCCGTTAGCCGTTAGCCGTAGCTGTTTGTGCACCATGGGGCTGATGTTGACATGGGGCTGATGACATTTTTCCTGCATTTATCTTTGACTTCAGTGTTAAAAGCTTTCACACCTGCTCGTGGCGGGGCTGACTCTGGGAATTCTGGGTAAAATCGTCTTTTCACAATTGAGATCCGCTGCTTCTGCAAAGACGGCTGAAGTCGAGTCCCAAAGTGCGACTGTGCGGACGCTTCCTGACAGTGAAATGTGGCTAAGTGCTGTGTCTGTGCGGGGGGGATTAGTCTCGCGGGGGTTTAGCCTCGGCTTCTGAAGGTGCAAGAGCAAAAGTCTGTCACATCTGTCGAGGAGAAGCTGCGGATTTACGAACAATTACAGCTCATCCACGTCGCACGCTCAAACTTTCTGATCACGTCTCACAAAGAGGCCGGGAACTTTCCTCAGCAGCTGCAGCTCCGTCCCAGACCTCACAGATCCATCCCAGACCTCACAGATCCATCCCAGACCTCACAGATCCATCCCAGACCTTACAGCTCCGTCCCAGACCTTACAGCTCCATCACAGACCTTACAGATCCATCCCAGACCTTACAGAGTCCGTCCCAGACCTTACAGCTCCATCCCAGACCTTACAGATCCATCCCAGACCTTACAGATCCGTCCCAGAACTTGCAGATCCATCACAGACCTTACAGATCCGTCCCAGACCTTACAGATCCATCCCAGACCTTACAGATCCATCCCAGACCTTACAGCTCCATCCCAGACCTTACAGATCCATCCCAGACCTCACAGATCCATCCCAGACCTCACAGATCCATCCCAGACCTTACAGCTCCTTCCCAGACCTTACAGATCCATCCCAGACCTCACAGATCCATCCCAGACCTTACAGATCCATCCCAGACCTTACAGCTCCATCCCAGACCTTACAGCTCCATCCCAGACCTTACAGCTCCGTCCCAGACCTTACAGCTCCGTCCCAGACCTTACAGATCCATCCCAGACCCTACAGATCCATCCCAGACCTTACAGCTCCATCCCAGACCTTACAGATCCATCCCAGACCTTACAGATCCATCCCAGACCTTTCAGATCCATCCCAGACCTTACAGCTCCATCCCAGACCTTACAGCTCCATCCCAGACCTTTCAGATCCATCCCAGACCTTACAGCTCCATCCCAGACCTTACAGCTCCATCCCAGACCTTACAGATCCATCCCAGACCTTACAGCTCCATCCCAGACCTTACAGATCCGTCCCAGACCTTTCAGATCCATCCCAGACCTTACAGATCCATCCCAGACCTTTCAGATCCATCCCAGACCTTACAGCTCCATCCCAGACCTTACAGCTCCATCCCAGACCTTACAGCTCCATCCCAGACCTTACAGATCCATCCCAGACCTTACAGATCCATCCCAGACCTTTCAGATCCATCCCAGACCTTACAGCTCCATCCCAGACCTTACAGCTCCATCCCAGACCTTACAGATCCATCCCAGACCTTACAGATCCATCCCAGACCTTTCAGATCCATCCCAGACCTTACAGATCCATCCCAGACCTTACAGATCCATCCCAGACCTTTCAGATCCATCCCAGACCTTACAGCTCCATCCCAGACCTTACAGCTCCATCCCAGACCTTACAGATCCATCCCAGACCTTACAGCTCCATCCCAGACCTTACAGATCCGTCCCAGACCTTACAGATCCATCCCAGACCTTACAGCTCCATCCCAGACCTTACAGCTCCATCCCAGACCTTACAGATCCATCCCAGGCCTTACAGATCCATCCCAGACCTTACAGATCCCAGACCTTACAGCTCCATCACAGACCTTACAGATCCATCCCAGACCTTACAGATCCGTCACAGACCTTACAGATCCATCCCAGACCTTACAGATCCGTCCCAGACCTTACAGATCCATCCCAGACCTTACAGATCCGTCCCAGACCTTACAGATCCATCCCAGACCTTACAGATCCGTCCCAGACCTTACAGCTCCGTCCCAGACCTTACAGATCCATCCCAGACCTTACAGATCCGCCCCAGACCTTACAGATCCATCAGACCTTACAGCTCCGTCCCAGACCTTACAGATCTATCCCAGCTTTTTATGAGGAAAGTCTGTGAACATTCAAATTTCTCCTTGTTTTTGGTTTCAAGCTCCATAAATCAGGGAGAAATTAGAATGAAAGGAATCCAAAACCAGATCAGGAAGTGAATCAGCTTCGTCTGTGCCAGTGGAAACAGTCTGGACAGCGAGGCTCTGGAGGGAAGTTGTTCTTCCGCCTTCTGTCTGCTACGTTTGTTTAGGCTCAAATTCACTGGAGGATCTGAGATTTGGACCAACGAGCTTTTATATCGGAGCTAATTAAGAAAACAACGAGAAAACACGACATTTAATAGACTGTGCCAAAACGAAGGCTTTACATTTCAACAAGAAGCAGTAAATTGTATTTCGGCATAACATTCTTGGAAAATTTTGATATTGCTCAATGGGATGTTTGTTTTAAGGTGAGACAAACATTTAGTACTTTTTCGTCCATTTTTTTCTCACTTTTTTCACATTTTCATCCTTGTTTTCGTCTCAGTTTTGCTGCTATTTTCACACCTTTTTTCCAGAAGCTTTAGGATTGGAGTAAAGCTGGAGAAAATGTGCTCGGTTCAGGTGGGAGTTAAGAGGTTAACACTGTAATACGCACTGCAAACATCGCAAATTATCAACAATGCAGATGTTTCCAGCTGTTCTCAACCATCGACCTCATTTAGATGAAGTCAAAGCCTGGTTAGAAGTCATTAATGAAATAGTTAAAAACAAAATTAACAAATAAAAGTGGCTTCTGATCCAGATTTCTAACTAACTGTAGGTCGGGTTCACGTCTAACGGCCTTGAAAAACATCGAATAATTTGTTTTTTATGAGGAAACATCAGAAATGACTTGAATCCCATGAACTGGACATTCTTACCTCGCCATAGTCGGCAAATGCTTCACCGTTCCAGACCGAGCGGTGAGAAAAAGCTCTATTTACAGGTAAGTGAAGCCGTTTACAACATAAACCACCACCGTTTATGTGATTTTCTTTGGTGAACCTGCCTCTAAACACCAGTTTCATGAGTTTGTTTCACAGACGCCCATAGGAATGAATGGAACAGCTTCTACGACGCCAAAATGGCCGACGTCGCAACTAAAGGGATACGTCATAAACACCCGGAGCGCCGTCTTCATCAACTGGCGACTCTTCGCTCTCTGTAAAGCGAGTTCACACATGAGTAAAAGACCAGAGATGTGTCATAAAAGAGAATTCAGTCTGTTTTTATTCTGACATTAAAACTAAGATGTGAAGAGAAAACAAATCTCAACACTGACTCTGAATCATCTGAATACGACTGTTCAAACACTGATTCATGTGAGGGTGTGGCTTGTCCAGGTTATTTGGGTGTTTTATGTGACGTTATGGGACACTTGTTCTGTCCGCACACGCCTCTCCGTGTCCACACACTCCCCCTGCTCCGCCGCCGCCGCACATGCCTCTCCACGTCCACACACTCCCCCCGCTCCGCCGCCGCCTCTGGCCCGACGCTAAGCGGTGTGCGGTGTTTGAAGAGGGAGGTGGAGCTCCATTAGTCTTTCCAGGACAGTCGCCTCCAGTGACGGAGGCGTTCACGGCTCAGCGCGGGGCTGTGAGTGCGAGCGGCTGTTAGAGGTGATGGAGAGCGGAGAGAGCGGAGCGCCACACTGACCACACTGACCACACCGGACACGCCTCACTGACGCCAGAGAGGACCCGCACAGACGCAGGTGTCTGCTGGACATGGCAGAACAAGGGGCCCCCAGGTCCTTCTCACACACATGACCTCCCAGACCCTCCTCTGGGCCGGAGTCACGGAGACGCCTCAGGGTCTGGTCCCAGTTCTGATTAAACGGGGCTAAAGTGAGTAAACTTGCAGAAGTGTAAACATGGTTTAGGAAATGTTAAAGCTGTTGCGCTAGCACATAAACAAACTAAAGCCTGGGGATAATTACAAGCAGGACCCAATATCAGACATTGCTGTTTTGTGGGCGTGTCGCACCGGATTTACCATTTTCAGTGCCACAAATGTGATAAATAAACGAGTTTACTGCGTGAGCACGAGGCCTTTGAGAAAAGAGCCAGTGATGGATGAAGGACAAATGGCCATTGATAAAAGTTATTGTTTTATTGAAATATGAATAATAATTATAATATCAAATCAATTTACTACATATATTATCTGAATCTTTCTTCTTTGGCTTTAGAGAAATGGCTCCACTGCCTGTGATTTGAGTCTCTAAATATTCGATGCATGTTTGCACCGTGTTGAGCACGGGGGAAACAAACCCTCTGCTGTAGATCCAGCTGTAGATCCAGCAGTAGATCCAGCTGTAGATCCAGCTGTAGATCCAGCAGTAGATCCAGCAGTAGATCCAGCAGTAGATCCAGCAGTAGATCCAGCAGTAGATCCAGCTGTAGATCCAGCTGTAGATCCAGCTGTAGATCCAGCAGTAGATCCAGCAGTAGATCCAGCAGTAGATCCAGCTGTAGATCCAGCTGTAGATCCAGCAGTAGATCCAGCAGTAGATCCAGCTGTAGATCCAGCAGTAGATCCAGCTGTAGATCCAGCTGTAGATCCAGCAGTAGATCCAGCAGTAGATCCAGCAGTAGATCCAGCAGTAGATCCAGCTGTAGATCCAGCTGTAGATCCAGCAGTAGATCCAGCAGTAGATCCAGCTGTAGATCCAGCAGTAGATCCAGCTGTAGATCCAGCTGTAGATCCAGCAGTAGATCCAGCAGTAGATCCAGCAGTAGATCCAGCTGTAGATCCAGCAGTAGATCCAGCTGTAGATCTAGTTTGATCACAGACTCCTCGAAAGCGAAAGACAAAGACCCGGGTACGGGGACGCTGCCGGACGCACGGCTCGCACTCGCACAGTGGAGCCGCCGTGGAGTCGCGTCTCCTCAGACACACCCTGCACAAACTGAAGACCTCTGTAGTCTGGCCACAGCATCTGTTTACTCGTCCAGGAAAGGCCACATTTATCATCATCGAGATCAATCAATATGAGCAAAATAATCCGGATATTTTTTCTCCAAAATGGCCCAGCCTGAGCTCAAGCTGCTGCGCCGCCTTTCAGATGTAGATGCTCTTGTTTTGGAAAGACCTCTCATCTTTGTTCACATTTCCAGAGCTAAAAACAAATCTCTCCAAACTGTGTGACGAGGGGGGGAAACAGACTCAGCACTTTTTACAGCAAGTTTCCATTTAGGCTCAGTGCGCTCCTTTACATTGCAGATCTGGTTCAGGCTGAGTTCACAGGACGTCCCAACATCGTAAACACCCACGGTTTAAAATGGCTGCCTTTGGTTTATGGTTAATATCTCTGTGACGGCGGGACTGATCACAAAGTCCGGCGTTAAACATGTGGACAGTTCTTTCCCAAACGGCCTCTGTGTGAGCTGCAGCCGCCCCTGCTTTTGTGGGGCCATTGTTGAAGCGAAAAGGAAAGATCCGCGATGAGTAAATGTTTGGTTAGTGCGTGTGGAATGTCTCCCTCGCACTCAGGGGGCGGAGCCACGGGCTGAACTCTCTGTAACCCGCGAGGATCACATGGAGGCTGGGAGTGATGTCAGCTCGTTACATGAACGACTACATTTCCTTGTTGCTCATGTCGGAGATGTCGCCGAGAGGAAACAGGCCAAATGAGGCTCAAAATAAGGAGGCGCGTCCACCTGAGGCGACTGACAGGCTGAGAGGCTCTGGAGGAAATGAGCTCAGTCTGATGTTCTTATACAAACAACACGGTGTCTGGACAGGTTTTAGTATTTTTATCCACAGTATTCTTTATGTCAGCTGTCTTCATTGGGATGGTGATGTTTAAAGTAGTTACCAGTGTAACTCCAGCCACTAGGGGGCAGCTTAAATCAAAACAAAAGGAAAGAATTCCACATGTGTCCAGCAGAGGGCACTGATATAATGAGAGATCAGGATATAAACAACACATGGGCCACAGCAGGGGTAGGCAACGTCAGGCCCCGGGGCCAAATCCGGCCCTCAGGGTGTTTTTCATGATTTTGAAGATGATATTATGACACAAATGAGAGATCAAATGCCTGTGAATGCTCTAAAAATGTGTGAAATACAGTCAATTCTTTATAAAGTCTTCAAACAGAACCTGAATGATACTTTTTTCGATACCTATACAAAAAATATCTGTCGTTTCGAAACAGAAAACGAAACAATCATGTTTGGAAGATTTGCAAATTTACAATATCGGGTTCATCTCTAATGGCAAGAATAAAAAAAATGGAGAATAATTTGGGGGAAAATGTGGCTCAAAATAAGGAAAAATTGTGTGAAGAAATGGGACGAAAATAAATGGGGAACACTTTGGGGAAATATAGAAAATATTGTAATAAAAAATTGGGGAAAACAACCAAGTCACTTCCTTTAATGCTGTCCCTTGACCAAACAACATCAAAACTACATTTAGATACCAGCAGAACCTAAACTTTTTTTCCTGATACCAGACTATCGTTTAATGGTAGCTCTTCTGCTGTCGATTACTCTGGATATTTGGGCAGATGCACAAACCCAACTGCTAGAAAAGACAAACACAATGCGTTCGTGTTTAGCGAGAAAATGAAGCAGAGGCTTCGAGCGTCTCCTGAACAGCCGCGGTTGCCGCAGCGCGGTGTCAAAGTGGAAAAAAACGTTGCCAAACTTAAATGAAAGTACAAACGCGTTAAAGAAAAGGAGGATCAAGACCAACAGTTTGTCCCGTGGACATGATGGAAACAAACAGCTCAGCAGACGACCCTTCATCCACACAAAACTCCTCTTCCTCCAGCTGCTCCGGTGAAGCTGAGGTCAAAGGTCAGTGGTTTAGCCTCTCACGTTTCTTTTATTATCATAGTAAGCGTCAGATGTTCATTTTTGTTTCATTTGTTGTGGTCCTTGCCGTCCAATGGGAGCCTCGATCGTCACACACGCGTTTACAAAATATAGTTCTCTTGTTAAAGTACAGTCTGAACACGAACTGCACCAAACGGAGAAAAAAAGAGAAAAGGACTTTTCTGGTCTGAATACATGTTCAGGGAGAAAACTAATAAAACATTTCCGAGCACCGCATGAAAGATCTATACATTCACCTGCCGTGTCTGACCCTAAGCTGCAGACGAGGACACGACACAAGTACAAGTTACACAACTGCTGTTTTCACACCAAACAGCCCAGAATAGGTCCAGCTCCCATAGAGGAATTCTACGTTGTCTGAAAGTTTATCATATATGTCATATATATTAATAAATCATATAATTAGGTCGTAAATAACATAATCAATAATATTGTGTCCATTAAAAGTACTTAACTAAAAACAAAAAACAACAAGGAACAAATGTTCAACTTAAGATTGGTGACTCGTTGTTATTGGCAGTGATGGGTATTTTCTTTCCCTGTCTTGGAACCAGCAGAATGTTGTAACATAAATATTGATGATTGTAAAGTCACTGGAATATGATAAAATGACTATATGTCATATCTTCTTTGTGCATAGTTAATGAATGTATCTATTTCTTAAGTACGAAAGGGGAAGGCGCTAACAAGCTGAAGCTTCTGCCGACTCCTTTTGAGCATCATATCCACGTTATTTATTTATCTATTTGGCGATTCACCTACGCATGTATCTTTCCTTTGCTTGATTACTCTGCTGAACTCTGTTCCTATGAAGAACTTTGTGGAGCTCAGATGCTCAAACAAAAAAGATGAATTGAATTGAATTAAATATGTGAACGTTCCTCATTTAAAAGCTAAGAACGGTCCCTGAGCCTCCCCCGCTGCAGGTCTGCACTCGGTCAGGAGAGGACTCGTAAACCCGCTCGTAAAAGCCCAGGGCGGGGAGGGGGGGTCGGGGTTCACGAGGCGGGCGCTCCGTGATGTCCGTAATGGAGGCGGTTTATGGCGCGCTCACACGTCCACCTGCTCTCGTTCCGTTTCTTCTTCTCCCGGTCGTTAGTCGTACGTTGGGGAAAGTGGAGCAGAACCCGGTTTTACATTAATGATCCGGGCTCCTCAGACGTGTCACACAGAGCGCGCTCATTAAACCTCACGGAGCGGAGTCATGTGACACTCGGCGGCGCCGTGCGGAGCGGCTGATTACATTTACGGAGGAGGGAAACCGACACGGGGTAATAAAGGGCCGTTTATGAATAAAACGTGGGAGCGTTTTCATCATATCATGTACGAGCGCAGGCAAATAGAGAGAGAATAAAAGTGGAGTCGCAGGTCGCGTGTGGAGCTCCACAGTCCTGGAGGAACATCAAAAATAAATACGTTTAAAGCTCCCGCCTTGTGTTTCCATCAGAGAGAACACGCATACGGCGAAATGTAATAATGAAAAAAGACAAATATACTGTTTCTGTGAATTGTGGTTGCCTGGCTACAGCTGCATGATGGCGCAGTAGCAGCTTTGACCCAGAAGAGGGCGCACTGAGTCATCGTGATATCATATTGGATCTGATTAGGGTCTGACCGATATGGATTTTCCTGGTCCGATACCGATATGAAGGGGGCTGGTCTGGCCGATATAAAGGCAGATATTTTGAGTAACTTCATTTTTTTAAGTTAAAGGGACTATAAGGAGTTTGAAAATGTTAAAATAATGTATTTTCCTCCCCTACATGTTCCAGCCATGTCCTAATGTGTAGAATGAGCTCAGACCTGTTCACCACAACTGCCTCTAAAATCCTGCACTCAGAAAGGTGTTAATTCGGGTCCAAAGTGCCGCCATGCCCGAGCTTAATATAGAAGCTGCAGTTACGCGTAAGGCCTGAGATGGCAGTAGTGAGTAAAAAATCACAAACTTGCATCTATTCCCTTTAAGCATTTAATAAAGGTTTCAGTCATAATGATCGTAATAATTATGCATCGGTTTGGCGCTGTTCTTGACACTCAAAGACGCTTTACATTGCACTATTCATTCACTCCATACTCGGTGGTGGTAAGCTACTGTTGTAGCCACAGCTGCCCTGGGGTAGACTGACGGAAGCGAGGCAACCAGTCTGCGCCATCGGCCCCTCCGACCACCACTCACTACATTCGCCCAGGCTGTTACTAAACGGTCTCCCATCCAAGTATCGACCAGCTCTTCCTGCTGAGCTTCCAGAGTCTGACGGGATCGGGCAGAGCAAAGACCACATAGGAATATATAGAAATATTGGTCGACCGATGTTACAGATGGAGATTAGCATAGTGCTAAATCTGGTGCAGCATCGTTTTAACCTCTTAACTCCCGCCTGAACCGAGAGCATTTTCTCCAGTTCAGCTTTACCCAAATCCTGTTGGCCAGTGTAACACCTCATTTGAAAGCTAAGATCTACAAAAGTCATCTAAATGGATCTTTTTCCTCACGTCATTAGATTTTTTTTCCATCTTTTTTTTTGGGGGGGTTTCAACTCATTTTTGTAACTTTTTTGTCATTTTTTGTCATTTTTTTGTCACATTTTTGTCACATTTTTGTCACATTTTTTGTCATTTTTTTGTCCATTTTTTTGGTCCTTTTTTTGTCACATCTTCATCACTGTTTTCGTCTCAGTTCTGTCGCTATTTTCACAGCTTGTTTCCAGAAGCTTTTGGATTGGGGTAAAGCCAAACTGGAGAAAATGTGCTCGGTTCAGGTGGGAGTTAAGGGGTTAATGTGACTGCACACTGTCCTCTCAATAAACTAACCTGAACGATTATGGGTATTTTGGCCGATGCCGGTTTCCGCCACTGGTATTTTTAGAACTGTCTATAATCCTGTGTGTGAAGCTTCTAAATGTGTGAACTGTGACAGCCGGTGTTTAGTGTCAGTAGATTCCAAAACAAAAAAAACCTACGTCTCTTATTAGCTATAGCTCCAGAGGTCCTTATGCTAAAGTGGCTATGATAGTTAGCATTGAGGCTCCTCCCCCTAACTCCTTCCTCACTGACAGCCCAATTCGGACGCTTCTTATCATGGCGGACATCCGGTTAGGCGTTTGACCGCTTACTCTGCTCGTTTCGTGAGGGGCCTCTGCAGCTGCACTTGGTTTGTTCAAGGCTGCACATGTGTGAACAACTGAAAGCTAAGAACCTCCAGAGTACTGAGGAAGTTTAAACCCCATAAGAGTGGAGCTCATTCCGCGTCTGATTGGATAATCCTCCCGAGATACAGACGGTTTTTCCTCAAAATTAATACATTTTTGAATCTTTTTTTTCCTGAATAAACCACTTAATCACAACAAAACCGTCTAAATTCCGTCGCTAATCTCTCGCGCTGTGGGGTAATCAGCGCCAGCTCCTGTTCGTGACTGTGGGACGCTCTCCTGGTCCGATCTCCCCCAACCTCCAGACGCCGTGACTCACGAACGCCGGCTCCGCAACTGAGTCAGGACTTTATATAGAGCCTTCACCGCCTCGCACAACAACACACAACAACAAACAACAACGACACAACGAATGCACTTTACCCATTATGAAGCGCTGAGACGGTGGATTAAACATATGGAAATCACATTATTCCTGACGCATTAGCGCTGAGAGCCGTTCACAGGTCCAGAACAATTATCCGTGCCCTGATTAACGCGAGTCTGTGGAGCTTTTGGGAAAAGAAGGGAAATAAATGGCTTCGGCGCTTTCAGCTCTCGCTCACAAAACGCGACAAATCATTTCATATCGACTTATTTAACTCCGGCCTCTCGTCAAAAACAGACCTCCCTGAGAGGACGGTTTTAATGCAGTCAGCCTGACCCTGAAACGGAATGAGCTTCGGCCGCTTTAGACGTTGCTCTTTTCAAGGCGCTGCGGGTGAAAAGAGGAAAACATTTGCTGTAAAACACGGACAGAAACGGGGAGTGAAAATGTAGTGCAGGTTTTCTTTCGTGTCATGTTTTCCAATTTAACGTGAGCGTCTTTCGCGGAGAGTTCACACAGAGGAGGAATCCGTGTTTGTGAATGAACGAGCGTGGGAAAACTCCGGGGCGGCGCCGTCTTATAACAACAAAACATCTTTTACTCTGACATTAAAGCGAAGATGTTAAAGGGGCTACATGCAAGGTGGCCATTTTATACTCACTGCTGCCACCTCAGGTCTTATGTGTAACTGCAGCTTCTATATTAAAGGGGGGGGTATTACGCAAAATCGACTTTTTCAAGCTTTCCATCATGTTATTATGTCATTCCCTCATTAAGAACATGCCTGAAGTGTTGCCTTAGCACATTCACGTATTTTTGAGTAATCTGTAAAAACTCTGATGGCGGCCATTTTAGGGATAGGTTTGCCTGAGTCCTCCTAGGAACGCCCCCACCTCCTGGAGACGCCTGTGAAGGGGGCGTGTCGGAAAGGGTCAGAGGTTCTTAAAGAGACAGAGGCCTATTTCAAGACATTCACTACAGCCATTTTGAGAGAGACATTTTATACAAGGCAGTTATTCTAATTTACTGCATTTACAGACCAACAGAAGGTTTGCTCATCATTGTCGTGTGATATAGACTGGTGCTATGGGACTGAAAAAAGCAGAATACCCCCTCTTTCAGCTCGTGCATGACATAAAGCTGGAAATGGGCCCCAACAATTAACAAGCTGGAAACAAACCCGATGTAAATAATGATTTATTTACTGCCGGTCAGAGCCTCTGCATTCATTTCAGCAGCAGAAGAGATGAGAGGAGCGCGCCATATGTGAGAGGCACGTGCACGGCAGCACGGTTTGTAGGGCAGGCAGGTTACGCAGCAGCAGCACTGGCTGTCTCCTCCTCCTCCTCCTCCTCCTCTTCCTCCTCCTCTTTGTTCATAAACCTCGCTCTGCATTTGCAAAAGCTACTTTTTGCGCACAAGCAGGAACCAACTGATTAATCCTCTGTAAGATAAACGCTGTCCTGAGATAAAGAGCGAATAGCGATGTTCCCCCCCCTCCCTCCCTCCCAGCGCCACAGGAATAAGTATACCGTAAATTATCTAATACTGGCCTGTATTCCATTAGTGGCCGGGTCTCTGACAGAGGCCGGGTCTCTGACAGAGGCCGGGTTCGCAGCTGGCTGAGGCAAATTAAAGCCGGTCTCTAAAACAGGCCGGGGCTTTAATTAGAAACTATATCGGTAGAAATATTCCCCATGTTAGGAATTTGTCTCATACTGGTGTAAATGAAAACTCACGTGCAGGAAGTAACAAACGGGAACCCGGGCCGATGGGGACGCTGCGGAGGAGCTGATCCGAGCATAACTTTCACACAGATTTAGCCACTTTTCAAACCTCCTGTGACGATATTTGGAAACAGGGCAAGAAACAAATGTCGTGTGACCCTCCAGGGTTTTAATAAAGTCACCATCGCGTCTTCAAAGCACGTCCAGCTGCTCCGTGTGCAGGTCAGTCCCACGCCTCAAAATAACTCCTCCCATCAGCGCGAGCGTCTCGTCTTCTCTCGGGTCAGTCTCATGATCGATCACAAACACAAACGCTCCGTCTAAACTCGCCTTTTACACAAGATAACAACAAATAATCCGGTCCGCGGTAAAAACGAAACAGAAACCTGCAGTGACATTGACGTCAATGTTCCGCTAACAGCAACGAAACACTTCCTGTTGTCCCGACAAAATAAAAGGCGTCAACGTTCCAGCCGCTGGGAGAGGGTTTGAAATGTTAATTAATAAATGAACCTAATATTTTAGGTGCAAATGGACACAAATCTCGTTTTCCTTCATTTTCCTAGTCGTCCGTTTTGTTCAAATAGAAATAAAGGCCTGTCTCTAATTGTGGCCTGGTTCCAATAAAGGCCTGGTCCAATATTAGAGCATTTACAGTAATCATAGCTTAGATAGCTTAGATTTTAATTAGAAATGATAATTACATTAATAAAATAATAACAATGCGTGATATCTAGACCTGATGGGGCCCAAACCCGTCAGGTCCTGGCCCATATTTCCAGCTCTAGCATGACGGCACTTCGGACCTGAATTAACACCTTTCTGAGAGACAGTGCAGGATTTCAGAGGCAGTTGTGGTGAACAGGTTTGAGCGGGATGAAACAAACTAAAATCTCTGTGACCTGCTGCTAATCCCGGCGGTGATCACACACGGCAGACTCCCTGGGCGTGAGATTTGGCTCGGGGCCCGTGAGCTCCTGGCACGTTCCCGGGGCTCGCAGGCTCCTTTGGGTCGTGACGTCGGCGCAGATTAAACAGATTAGAGCTAAGACGGCGTCCCACACCGGAGCGATGGCAGCTGACCTGCTTCTTCAGGACACGGCTCACCACTGGACCGCTCCCAATGTGGGACTCACTCATTCACTCCCTGGATCCACTGTCAGGGCCAAAACAAACTGACATCGTACAACAGGTCCAGGTTTAGCAACGATCTTCATAAACAAGTCCTAATTTATCCATGTTTTAGTCTGAAGGAGCTAAAGGGCAGATGTTGTTAAAGTTTGTAGTGCCAGTATTTGTGAATGAATAGACCAGGGAGACACAGACATGTTGGAAAGGCTTTGTGAAAATCTCAAATAAACACATCACAAAGGGTGAGTTTGGTTTATTTTTTACTCTGATGTTGAAAACCGGCTTTAAATCTCAACATCTGACGGTGACAAATCTGTTTCCCGCTCGCCTTAACCTGCAGAGTCACATGGAGGGTTTTAGGATCTGAACTGACCCTGTCCCGTCTGGTCTTTGCCCTGATGAGCAGGTTCGCAGACACACAGCTGGTTTTATCATGTCATTAAAACAAACGTGTTATTTAAGGTGAGACACTTTAGAAGCTCCTACAGACTCCAAACTTTACAGTCTACGACTTTCTCAGAGGGATTATTTAATATCTGAACTCCCGCCTGAACCGAGAGGATCTTTTTCCTCACGTCATCAGATTTTTTTCCATCATTTTTTTGTTGGGTATTCAAATCATTTTTGTAACTTTTTTGTCATATTTTTTTTTTTTAATTTCATTTTTTTTCGTCCATTTTTTTCATTTTTTTTGTCAAATTTTTTTCATTTTTTCATCAATTATTTATCCCATTTTTGTCATTTTTTTGTCACATTTTTGTATTTTTTTGTCAAATTTGCATCACATTTTTGTCACATTTTTGTATTTTTTTTGTCAATTTTTTGTCAATTTTTTGTCAATTTCTTGTGACATTTTTGTGACATTTTTGCCACTTTTTCATCGATTTTTCTTCACTTTTTTGCCAATGTTTTCTCACCTTTTTGTCACATTTCCATCATTGTTTTCGTCTCAGTTTTGTCGCTATTTTCACACTTTTTTTCCAGAAGCTTTTTGGACTGGGGTAAAGCCAAACTGGAGACAATGTGCTCGGTTCAGGTGGGAGTTAAGGGGTTAATATCTAATTCTCAAGCCTGATTTATTCAGCTTTAAATTTGAGTTTTTAACAGATTTTTCCACTTCCGCTTATTCCACAACTAGATCCAAAATCTCCTCTGAAAACATCTTTGTTACCAATATGTCACAAAACAACCGCATGCCCAGACATTCTCAACAGTCGAGGTTCTTTTCTGATTGTTTTAAGTCACAGCTCAGATCAAAACTAGCCTCTGTTTAGCTTTGATTTCTCGGTCATTTGAAGAGTTTCGTGGCGCTAGGCTAGTGCAAGGCTAGCGCATTTCTATGGTATCAGCTAGCCTGCATTAAAAACAGTGTGACCCGCTCCACAGAGCACCTGAGGCAAATCACTTATAACGCCAGACTAACCATATAAATGTCTGTGTCCATAGAATCATTTAAAAGAGCTTATATTTGAGCAGCATCAGCTTCGTGGTTGTATAAGCTACGCGGCGGCGGAGTGATCTGCGAGAAAATAGTCCCTCAAAATGCGATCATTCATGTGATGCAGGTCAGTTATATTCCAAACGTGATTCTATGGACACAGACATTTATATGGTTAGTCTGGTGTTGTAAGTGATTTGCCTCAGGTGCTCTGTGGAGCGGGTCACACTGTTTTTAAAGGGGGGGTATTATGCATAATCGACTTTTTCAAGCTTTCCATCATGTTATTCTGTCACTCCCTCATTAAAAACATGGCTGAAGTGTTGCCTTGGCACATTCATGTATTTTCGAGTAATCTGTAAAAACTCTGATGGCGGCCATTTTAGGGACAGGTTTGCCTGAGTCCTCCAAGGAACGCCCCCACCTCCTGGAGACGCCTCCGAGCCGAGTGACCAACCACTGCTCCTCAGCAGAACCCCCTCCCCACTGATGCCACAGACAGCGTGTGGAGGGGGCGTGTCTAAAGGCTCAGAGGTTCTTAAAGAGACAGAGGCCTATTTCAAGACATTCACTACAGCCATTTTGAGAGAGCAATTTTACACAAGGCAGTTATTGTAATTTACTGCATTTACAGACCAACAGAAGGTTTGGTCATCATTGTAGTGTGATATAGACTGGTGCTGTGGGATTGAAAAAAGCATAATACCCCCTCTTTAATGCAGGCTAGCTGATACCAGAGAAATGCGCTAGCCTTGCATTAGCCTAGCACCACGAAACTCTCCAAACATAAGAACACTCTGGATAACTAGGAAATGAGGCCCTGTGTCAAAAATCTTGAAATATCCCTTTAACTGTTTTCACCTACAGAAAGCTTAGCCATAGCACGTGTCCATAGCTATAACAGAGAATACACTGTGAAGCTACAAATATCATGAAAAATGCTAAATCCCCCAAACAGCGGCGCATGTGTTAATATCAGCTAAAGTCTCACATTTATCTCTACATTTATTTCCTCCCGTTCACCTGCAGCGTCTCCTTAAACAGCTACATTAATTAAACCATTAAAAAAAACAAGACTGAGCGAAATTAAGTGGTTGTAAAAGCCTGAACGAAGCTCGATTAAAGACCTTTAACTCGAGTTCAGTTAAAAAACAGTCCGACCGTAAGAGCGCTCGCACTTTTGGCAGAGGAAAATCTCGTTATCCATCTCCTCCGCATGTATTTATTTATACCGCGGCGCTGAACGGAGCTCATCCCTTTGTAAACACAACTTTGCCACAAATAAAACGCCCCGGATGAGAGCGCAGCCTCCGCCTCCCCCGCTCCGTCACCGAACAACCTTCTGTAAAGTAATTACTGTTTACCCTGAGTGGATTTCCTCTCACAAAGAGACGACACCGCCAGCCTTTGCCAAGAATGTAATGAGATGGTCCGGCTTTGATGCGGCGCAGGTTTTTAAAGCGGAGGGAGCGCCGCGTGTTCGGGCCTGACGCCGCTGGAGGAGCGGGAGTGAAGTACAGTGGCCGTGGTGCAGATGCTGAATGCACAAGAACAAAGGGAAGGAAATAAACGGGAAAAATCTGTGAGGAGAGCGGTTCTCATAAACGCTGTCCCCACAAACGGCCACGACTTTATCAAACGCCGAACTATGAATATATTTGTACCAAATAAAGATACAGAGACACGGAGAGGAGCACAGTGGCTCAACAGCTCGGAAATACATGTGAGAAGTTCATTTGTTTCTGTAATACAACTGAAAATGTCCCCCTTAACGTGGTGGAGGGTTTGAGGCTGAATGATCCTGGAGCTCTGTGGTCGGGGCCCCTGTTGGGTCTCCCAGGGTGACGGGTCAGACAAAGAGAGACCTTATGAGAGACCAACAGGCCCCGTTAGAACCTTCTTTGGACCCACCACCTGCAGGGGGCGCCATAAGGGGGCTGGTGCAGTGTGATATGAGCAGCTCCAACAGCGGCCCCCACGACCCGGAAACGGAAAAGTGAGAGAAAACGGATGGATGGACTTAAAATGTGAAACAATGTATCATATAGACTCATTACATGCAAAGTGACAAATGTCAAGCCTTTGTTTTAATTTTACAGTCCATTTTCAAAATATTCTGATTCTGATTTGAGGTTTTTAAGATAAGATAAGATTAGATAAGATATCCTTTATTGTGGCCACACCGCCTTTGCTCTGCCCGATCCCGTCAGGCCTTGGAAGCTCAGCAGGGCGGGGCCTGGCAGGACTTGGATGGGAGACCGTTCGGAAACACCAGGAAGCCAAGTGAATGGAGTGAGTGAGTGAGTGGTTGGTGGTGGTCAGAGGGGCCGATGGCACAGACTGGTTTCCTCGCTTCCGTCAGTCTACCTCAGGGCAGCCGTGGCTACAAGACTAGCTTACCGAGTATGGAGTGAATGTACAATTGTCTCATGTAAAGCGCTTTGTGACTCTATGTCTGTGAAAGGCGCTATATAAATAAAGATCTTCTTCTTCTTCTTCTTCTTACCACCACCGGGTATGGAGTGAATGAATAATGCAATGTAAAGCATCTTTTTTTTAATCAAAATTGTGCTTCCCTACTTCAACTGTAAAATGTGTTGACCCGTGACAGCAGGGGGCGCTTTATCAGAGGCAGAGCACTGATTTATTCAGGAAGTAAATACTTCAGCTTTTGAAAGACAAGAATCATCAAATTCCAAATTTAAGCAAAAGTCGACAACATACAATATATAAAATACAAAATATTCCAACATCAGGCCTGGATCCAGATCAAATCACGGCTAAAACGGGTGGAAAAAGGATAAAAAATCGATTGGACTAAGTTAACCTCTTAACTCCCGCCTGAACTGAGAGGATCTTTTTCCTCACGTCATCAGATTTTTTTTCCATCATTTTTTTTGTTGGGTATTCAACTCATTTTTGTAATTTTTTTGTCATTTTATTGTCGTTTTTTGTCACATTTTTGTCATTTTTTCGTCAATTTTTTTATCACATTTTTTGTCATTTTTTGTCACATTTTTGTTAAATTTTTGTCATTTTTTGTCAAATTCTTGTGACATTTTTGCCACATTTTTGCCACTTTTTCATAAATTTTTCATCACTTTTTTGTCAATGTTTTCTCACATTTTTGTCATTTTTTTCGTCAATTTTTTATCACATTTTTTTGACTTTTTATTTTTATTTTTTTGTCACATTTTGTCAATCTTTAGTATTTTTTTAGTAATTTTTTGATGTTTTTTTCTTCATTTTTTGTCATTTTTTTAAATCACATTTTTGTAACATTTTGCTCATTTTTTTTTGCCATATTTTTGTATTTTTTGGTTAATTTTTTATCATATTTTTGGTCAATTTTTGGTCAATTTTTGGTCAATTTCTTGTGACATTTTTGCCACTTTTTCATAAATTTTTCATCACTTTTTTGTCAATGTTTTCTCACTTTTTTGTCACATTTCCATCATTGTTTTCGTCTCAGTTTTGTTGCTTTTTTCACAGCTTTTTTCCAGAAGCTTTTGGACTGGGGTAAAGCCAAACTGGAGAAAACGTGCTTGGTTCAGGTGGGAGTTAAGGGGTTAAGTAAAAAACTGGGTGTAAACCAGGTCTTAACCAGAAAAAAAAAAGGGCATTAAAACCTGCACAGTCTTATAAAGTTTGCAGGCTCAGGAAAGAGTGAAGTTAAAATATTAAAAGCTCAGGGATGACGAAAGTCTCACGCACACACCACGGTTTGAGAACCACCGGCGTGAAAGTCGGACAACAGACGAGAGGATCAAGATTTACGGCTAAATATATCACGGACATCACATCAGCAAAGTTTAAACACGGCCGGCGCCGCTCACGAGTCCGATAAATCTCCGAAGAGTGCACTTAACGTTACACTGAATCAATATTTTGCGAAGCCGGAGGTGATTGTAAAGTCCACTTCTGTGTTTCCATCAAGCGCTGACACACTGCCCCCTTTTGGCCGGTGCTGCCGCCGCGCCCTTTGACCTCCCGATGTGGGTGAACCCGGCGTGAACCTCGGCGTGTCATCACAGAGAGGAACGAGCCGCGGAACATCGAAGGATTCGCACAGTCGGATCGGGAACGGGGGAAAAGCAAAGATGAAGCGAATCAAAGACGACGCTCCGGGCCCCGAAGTGTCGCTGAACATCTGCAGAACACGACAAAGGGAGATTAGATCACGTTTCATGAAGCTCATGCCTCCGGCCCCGTTCCATCGCGCTCCAGCGGCTCCTGCAGAGGCGGGAGTTTTAGTGACAGCGGCGGCGGCGGCGGATAAAGTCACGTCCCCGACTCAATATTTGCAGCAGCAGCGAAAGTAGGAACGCTGCTCTCAACGGGAACACGCTCTATAGTAAGTCTAGTGGTTCTCAAACTTAACACCATGAACTGTGAGCACCACCGGGCCGGATGGAGATCACACAAGGACTGAAGACGGGTGAGCTCCTGCATGACCCAGAGTCAGCGAGGGCCACACCAAAACTGTGTGAGCATTTAGCCACTTCAAACACCGCTATGGGGGAAAAAAACAACTAAATAGACAGGAAACCATACCAGACTCGTACTCATTCATGAGGTTCCGATACCAGAAACCGATGGAGGAGAGAAGAAGCAACAAACTGGAGAATTGTTTAGTGTAAATACAATAATCCACATAGAGCTGACTTTATTACAGACTGTGCTCTCTAAACCAGAGTCTGAGCTGGATTTAACCAGAGCTTAATGTTGTTAGAGCTGCAGTGTTTACAAAAGGGGTGTCCAAACTTTTTTCATGGGGGGCCGCATATTGAAGTGTACACGGGGTGAAGGGCCGTAGATCA
Organism: Gobius niger; assembly: GCF_951799975.1. Classification (NCBI taxonomy): domain Eukaryota; kingdom Metazoa; phylum Chordata; class Actinopteri; order Gobiiformes; family Gobiidae; genus Gobius; species Gobius niger. The sequence goes on from NW_027639071.1 coordinate 44,470, forward strand.
GTAGTTAGTGCCGCAAAACCTTCGACTAGCAGAGGTTTAAATTGTGCCCCATACCTCTATTTAAGCTTAAAACCTTCATGCCAGCTCTGTCTCACAATAAAATGTTAGTTGTTAGGTTAGAATTATTACATTTCAAATAAAAAGGTCCATCTCTGGTGATGTGTACCGATACAGCAAGAGGCCGAGGGCCACCGTAAATTGGTCTGAGGGCCGCATTTGGCCCCCGGGCCGCACTTTGGACACCCCTGGTTTACAAGAAACAGGCTAACGTTACTAACTCGCTGCTAGCAGTTTTGGCCATTCTGACGCCGTTTTAAGCCCAGGGGTTTATTCATCTGAAAAACTAACCCAGCGACTAAAAAGTCCTCAGATAATCCAAATTAAAGACATACAGCATGTTTATATTGAGCGAAAAAGCAAAAGGTTTGGAGGCCGGTCATTTGCCGCACAAGGCCCAAAGCTGTGGAACGCACTTCCGGTACAGCTTCAAAACATCACAGAGCTGAGTGTTTTTAAATCACAGTTGAAGGAACATCTTTTCAGAAAAGCTTTCGATACACAGACCCCGACTCGACTGCTGTTTTTGTATTTATTGTTGTCTACTGTGATTTTTGTTTTTATCCTGGAAAGCGCTCTGGGCACCTTCTGGTTGTTGTTGGGCGCTATACAAATAGAATTTGATTGATTGATTGATTGATTGAAAATGAGCTGCAGCAGAACAGTGAAAACGCTGTAGCTACTCGCTAAGTTACTACAAACACACGAGAAAATCTACAGGAGCTGAAGTAAAGACGAAAAGAGACCATTTAAGTAACATCGCAATACTATTGTTAAATAAAAACACATAAATGAATAAAGCTCAGGCATTGGGAGCTTTAGGACATGGGCTTTTCTGTCTATGATGGACAGAGACATAAAAATAAAAAATTATATTGAATGAAATAAATAAATAAATAAATGGCATCAGCACAATTCTAATATAACTGCTCTTAAATGTGTCGCCGACTTTACTTAAGGAAATGTACATGAGTAAATTTACTATTTACAAACCAATCTGCTGTGAAAAAAGTAAGAATGTTGAAGGAAATGCCTTGTACTCGTATCGGTATTCGGTATCGGCGAGTACTTAAATCCAAGTACTCGTATCGGTTGTAGAAAAAGTGGTATCGGTGCCTCCCTAGTGTCATCACGTCACACACGAGCTGTGGCCCAGGTCTACACCGGGTCTGAAAAGGTTTTAAAATGGACCGAAACTGGACTGAATTGCGTTCATAACGGGGTTGAATTTTCAAGAATAATAAGTAAAGAGTAAAGAGTGACTTGTCATGAAATGCATGAACTAAAAAGTATTTTATTAACATGGACAGACCTCGCGCTTCAATGCGTTTGTGTGTCTTCATCAGGGCAAACCTTTTGAATGAACAAGGGCTGGTACTAAGCAACTCATGCCCCTAGAGGTCATAAGCGCCACTGCAGGTGTCGTAGCGAGTCACGTTTTATTTTACTCATGAATTGTCCGTGAGAGTAAATACTACGCTGACAGAAAAGACAGAGCGATATTGTTCATCAAACTTGGCTGTAAATACTGTTTAAATGGTGCTAGCCCACAGTTAGCTTTGCCCGTTAGCCTGCTAGCTCCTTCGTGATTCCATTAGTGTGTATTGGTGACTCCGGGTCGAAGCAGGGAAGTGCAATTGTGTTTTTCTGGCCTGAGACACCAGGGGGCGATGAAAGACCCCCCCAGTCATCCCTTTAACAGTTGTATCACCCCCAGAGGGACACAACAGCTTCGAAGAAAACAATATAAAAACAAACTGCAGCCACACTGAGACGACAGTGAACACATCGTGATGAGGACAAGCTCTACGGGGGAAAGAGAGAGTGTGAGAGGCCAGAGCTTCTTTAAAAAAGAGTCAATAAGTCACAGAAAGGGGGAGAGTCTATTATTGGAGTCCAGGGTTTGTTGTGGATCCAAAATGTCTCCCTTTGGAGCAGTTTTTAAAGTGTAAGTATTGCAAGAGATAGTTTAACGATTTGATGACTTTTAGAAGCAGTAAAGACAGAGGAAAATAAATTCATCCACTAGAGAAAAGCAAAGAGACTAAAACATAATGAAATAATCTGTAATTAGGAGTAAAAGCGGCAGCGAGGCGGTCCTTAAGCCGAAGTCACACACACGACCCCCCGAGCGGCCGCGAGCAGAGGCCCGAGGATCCGCACAGTCTGGGGGCGTCTGAAAGCGCCGCCTGCTTGGTATTCCGCTGAGCCGCGAAGAGTTCTCTGGCCTCTCGATAAAAGCCTCGGAGGAGAATAAAGTGGCGCTTTAGCCGCGGAGATTAGATTCAACACAACCCACCGAGGTCGCGGCTCCGGCAATCCCGCGTTTCTGACAAAGCCGGGAGCGCGTACAGTTCGGAGATGTTTGGGGCCAACGTTCACGAGGGGGGGGAGGGTGGAGGGTGGAAGGGGGGGGGGGGCGTCATCAGTAAACACATCACACTCCGAGCTCTGGCACCAAACACTTCATTCATGCCGGCGCATACACAAACACACAGACACATGAGAGCTCCATGAGACACACAGTTTTATGTAACACTGTGGCCCTTCATTATCACTGCTCTATTACAGCACCTGAACATAGATATATTATTAGTATATATTATTCCTCACTCTTCACATTAACCTCTTACCACCCGCCAAAACCAAATCTCTTTGCCATTGTCGTCACTCTTTATTTCCCTTATGTGTTTTTGTCACTTTTTTATGGCACTTTTGTGTTTTTGATGCATTTTTGTCACTTTTTTGCTGGATTTTTGTCATTTTCTGCTGGATTTTTGTCACTTTTTTGTCACCTTTTTGCTGAATTTTTGACACTTTTTTGTTGGATTATTCTCACTTTTTGCTGGATTTTTGTCCCTTTTTTTGCTGGATTTTTGTAATTTTTCTGCTGGATTTTTGTCACTTTTTTGCTGGATTTTTGTAATTTTTCTGCTGGATTTTTGTCTTTTTTTGCTGGATTTTTGTCATTTCTTTGCTGGATTTTGGTCATTTTTCTGCTGGATTTTTGTCACTTTTTTGTCACTTTTTTGCTGGATTATTGTCCCTTTTTTTGCTGGGTTTTTGGTCATTTTTTGCTGGATTTTTGTCACTTCTTTTGGAGGATTTTTGTCATTTTTTGCTGGATTTTGGTCATTTTTTGCTGGATTTTTGTCAATTTTCTTTGCTGGATTTTTGTCATTTTTTGCTGGATTTGTCTTTTTTTTTTTGCTGGATTTGTCATTTTTTTGCTGTATTTTCTTCACTTTTTTGTCACTTTTTTTTACTGGATTACTGTCCTTTTTTTGCTGGATTTTTGTCTTTTTTTTTTGCTGGACAAAAAATGATGAAAAATATGACAAAAAGCCAAAAAAAAAATGAAGAAAAAAAATTACAAAAAAGTTACAAAAATGACTTGAATACCCCCCAAAAAATGACATGAGGAAAAAGATCCATTTAGATGAGTTTTGCAGGATTTGGGTGAAGCTGAACTGGAGAAAATGCTCTCGGTTCAGGCGGGAGTTAAGAGGTTAAATAACGACCGAAAATAAATCTCTCAAGATGGAAAATGAAAGTTTCAGGAACTGCTTCAAATCGTGAATGGAGCTCAACAATCGAGGCTCCGGGAAATTCATCTTAAAGAGTTTAAAAACAGCTGACCATTCAGAATAAGAAAGAAATACTAATTACCTGAGGATAAAGTAGAGGTGAAATGCTTTAATAACTTCCCGCTGATAAAGTTTAATATCCGTGTGTTTAATGATCAGCTGCCGTCGTCCACTTAAACCCTGATCGATGATTTTTCTGACATGGAGATTTGAAATGGGCTTTTTTCTCATGGTTTTCCCCACGTCCCGTTTTGGGGGAACGTGTGCGAGCGCTCGGTGTCTGCGAAATGAAGTCAGCGTCTTATTAATCGAGTAATGGAGTGCAGTGTTCCACGACGCAGAGCCACATTTGGTCAACAATCTTTTTTTCCTCACGAAGCAGCGAGCCCTTCGGAGCGCTCTCCCAAACTAAACCATCTCATGCATAAACTGCAGTACATTTACACGCCTGACCGAGCAGTTATTATCAAAGCAAACCTGTCGCGCCGATGACAGTTTCCTCAAGTGTCTCTCAGATGTGGCTGAAATAATGATGCTTCTCTGGTCTGTTATTCTGTAAACATGTTCTGTAAGCAAAACACAGTAAAACATCGTCTCTGATCAGATAAAGACTTTTAAAACCTTTGCTTGGATTGATCTGTTTCTCGGTCTAAAGATGGAGGCGAGGAAAACACTTCTCTTTGGTCCTCATGGCGGGAGCTGACATTGCTGTAACACGACCCCCGACTCCAAAACACTTGGTAAACAGGTTCCTATGTAGCTTTGGACCTCGTTTAAACGGCTTTAAAGCCTGGCTCCATTTGGCGCCTTTTCCTCTTTTTTTTAAATTAATGCTATGACCCACAGACAACCCTGGGCTTGTTTGTTTGTTTGGTGGTGTGGCGGTGGGTGATGGCAGGGTGGTGACTGGTCGTGTGGTGGTTGTGGCTGGTCCTGGGTGTGGTGGCAGGCCGGTGACGTAGTGAGGTTGTTGTGCAGGGGGCGCTGTATCTTTCTACCACTATATTGATATGTTGCCACATGACGGAAAACAGAAGGAAAATTAAAGCGATTGTTCAAGTGTCGTACCTTTGGATGGTTGAAAACTACAAGTCATTGTGCATTACTGGAATAATGTTATAAAGAAAGAAGGAAAAAACCACAACAGAAAAATCGGACTTCTCAGATTGGTCACAGATTGGTACGTGTCCTGTCTCTTGTTGGAGGGAGATTTGTGTTTCACTGGCTCGGCGGCTTTGGTGCGTTGCTGGTGTGTGGTTGCTGGTGTGTGGTTGCTGGTGTGTTGTTGCGTTGTCGTCCTGCTGCAGCTGGGATCGGCTGGATCATTGTGCTGACTGTTGCCATCAGGTTGTTGTGCATTGCCCTGCCACCGGCTCCAACAACATTAATGTAAATATGATATCAACAGGGGTGGGAATTTATAAGTTATACTTCCTCCCGCTCCTTTTTGAGTTTATGTACAGCATTATGTATATATGCAAGTATATATGTCATGAATGCATGTTAAAATGTCGCAAAAGCTGCACATGTTAATGTAAAAAATGGTGTAAACATTTTTTTGTATATATATTGTACATTGAACTCGGAATAAACAATCAATCAACCATGCTGTTTTTTGTGCAGCAGAAATAAAAAATCTGAATCTAAGATTGACAAATGTGATCATAACCTTTTGTCATTTTTTTCGTGATTTTGTCTCTTCTTTTGAAGAGACAAAAGACTCATTTGACTCAAAGACTCATGTTTGTTTTGCCATTTTGATGTTATTTCCAAGAGGCTTTTAGATTTGGGTAATGCCAAACTGGGGAAAATGTGCGGAAGTTAAGAGGCCGAGGAACAGGCTTCATAAGAGGAGATGGAGCAGCCATGTCCTGTCCTGTCCTGTCATGTTATGCACTACTTTCCATCCGTCGTCCCCCATGCACACTCTGAAACACACACATCATTCATCCTGGCCTATTGTACATGTTTTTAGTGGTAGAGGAAACCTATGCAGACACGGGGAGAACATACAAACTCCACAGGACCTTCTCCCTGTGAAGCACGAGCGCTAACCCCTGTGCCACCACCCCGCCGCCCTGTATAAATGAGGTATTTGAGGATTTGTCTTGAGTTCACAGGGCATATCTGAGCAGGATCATAAACATCCCGCCTGTGAGCTGGTGAAGTAATGTATGCGTGAGCGTAAATAAGCGCCGTGAGGAGACCCCACAGAGACAGGGGGATGTATGTGACCTAAATACATAAGTGCACTCACTGCTAATTGCTGCCATTGGAAAAGTGCTTTTAATTTGACTGCGGTTAATCTCGCGGCCCTAATTTGAGCGAGAATTAGGTCTTATATAAATGATGAAGCAGATTGACTTGTCCTTCCCTCGGGGGGGGGGGGGGGGGGGGGGGATTCTTTGTGTCTCAGACAGACGGTTTCTCCGCCAAGAACTGAAAAATCAAAGAAATGAGGAACGAGGTCTAAAGCCGCCCAGGCCGCGGCTTCATTAACGTGTGAAATAAATCGAGCGAATGTCATCAAATCCTGGTCTTTCCCACGCGGATTCATTCACAAATATCGACATGATTGGAATCCACATGTCGTAGGCGACCGAGGTGACGCTGTGATCCAAATATGGGCATTTCCTTTGTGGGAGACAGCGGCGGCTAAAGACAGGAGACATATGCACACAGCTAATGGTTTTCTCCAAATGAGCTTTTCATTCCACTCTTTAAAAAAAAAAAACAGACTTAGAGAGACTTATCCATGCTTTTGTCTCCAGCAGGTTAGACGACTGTAACAGCTGCTCACTGTCAGAGCTGCAGAACATCCAGAACGCTGCTGCTCGAGTCCTGACAAGAACCGGGAAATACGACCATATTAGTCCAGTGCTCCGGTCTCTGCACTGGCTTCCTGTCACTCAGAGAATAGACTTTAAAACAGCTCTGCTTGTTACAAGTCTTTTCATGGTTTAGCACCAAAGTACATCTCTGACATGTTAGAGCCGTATGAACCATCTCAGGCCCTGAGAACTTCAGGGAGGGGCCTCCTGGTGGTTCCCAGAGTCAGGACTAAACACGCTGAGGCTCAAGCTAAAATCTGGAACAGTCTTCATGAGGATGTGAGACAGGCCTCAACTCTGACAATGTTCAAATCCAGACTGAAAACATATGACTGAAAGTATTTTATCTACACTCTTGCCTTTTACTGTAATTGATTAATTTTATGTTGACGTGCAGAGGAGAAGGAGCGACAAAACAGAGGTTTGGTAACTTTGTGTGAACGAGCAAGAAAAAATAGTGCTCAAGACAGAGAGTCAAAACAAGACTTAACCCCTTAACTCCCACCTGAACCGAGCACATTTTCTCCAGTTTGGCTTTACCCCAATCCAAAAGCTTCTGGAAAAAAGCTGTGAAAATAGCAACAAAACTGAGACGAAAACAATGATGGAAATGTGGCAAAAAAGTGAGAAAACATTGACAAAAAATGACGAAAAATTTATGAAAAAGTGGCAAAAATGTCACAAAAATGTCACAAGAAATTGACAAAAAAATGATGAAAAAAATGACAAAAATTTGACCAAAAAAATGAAGAAAAAAAATGTGAAAAAAATGTGAAAAAAATGTGATCAAAAATTGACAAAAAAATTACAAAAATGTTACAAAAATGAGTTGAATACCCAACAAAAAAATTAGGGGAAAAAAATCTGATGACGTGAGGAAAAAGATCCTCTCGGTTCAGGCGGGAGTTAAGAGGTTAATATAGTGCTCAAGACAGAGTGAATCCAAACAAGACTTAAAAATGCAAATAACTGAAAGTATTTTATCTACACTCTTGCCTCTTACTGTAATTGATTAATTTTACGTTGATGTTTTTATTGATTGTATTTGTTTTCTTATATTTTATGCTGCTTTAACTGTGAAGCACTTTGAATTGCCTTGTGTATGAATTGTGCTCTACAAATAAACTTGCCTTGCCTTTAACAACATCTCTTCAGTCGCTCCTACAGACTCCACACTTTACAGGCTTGAACTAATGACTTGTTTACTCCAATCTTAAACAAGATCCAAAATGAAGAAAGGGTGAGATCAGGAGGAAGTGCAGTCCAACACACACTGAGGAAAAAGAGCATTTGTTTTCTGATTATGATTACGGGGTTTCCTGAGTGCTAAGGCTTTGGCCTCATTTATTCAATTAATGTTCCTGTGGAGCCGGGGCCCAGCCCTCACAGCACTCTCATCAGGAGCTCCGGTCTCCACGCCGCCTCGCTCACCTTGACCCTCGACCCTTTCTCTGGGGGAGGGTCCAGCACAGAATCCACACACAGGCGGGCGCCGACTCTGATCGCTCTCAGACCGGCCTCGTCCCGGTCTTCATGATCCGAGTGCAGCTCCTGGACCACGGTGAGTGAAACTGTGGCCTGAGGTTGTCCTCTTGAACCTCTTAACTCCCGCCTGAACCGAGAGGATCTTTTTCCTCACGTCATCAGATTTTTTTTCCATTTTTTTTGTTGGGTATTCTACTCATTTTTGTCACATTTTTGTCATTTTTTTGTCATTTTTTTATCACATTTTTGTCACATTTTGTCAAATTTTAGACATTTTTTTGTCATTTTTTCGTCAATTTTTTTATCACATTTTTGTCACATTTTGGTCATTTTTTTGGTCATTTTTTGGTCAATTTTTTATCACATTGTGTCTCATTTTGGTCATTTTTTTGTCATTCTTTGTCACATTTTTGATATTTTTTGTCACATTTTTGTCATTTTTTCGTCATTTTTTTATCACATTTTTGTCACATTTTGTCAAATTTTAGTCATTTTTTTGTCAATTTTTTATCACATTTTTGTCACATTTTGTCACATTTTGGTCTTTTTTTTTTCTTTTTTTTGTCATTTTTTTGTCATTTTTTTGTCATTTTTTGTCATTTTTTTGTAAATTTTTTATCACATTTTTGTCAGATTTTGTCACATTTTGGTCATTTTTTTGGTCATTTTTCGTCAATTTTTTCTCACATTTTTGTCACATTTTGTCAAATTTTTGTAATTTTTTTGTAATTTTTTAGTAATTTTTTAGTAATTTTTTAGTAATTTTTTAGTAATTTTTTATAACATTTTTATCACATTTTTGTCACAATTTGTCACATTTTTGTAAGTTTTTTGTCATTTTTACGTCAATTTTTTAATCACATTTTTATTACATTTTTGTCACATTTTTGCCACCTTTTCTGCATATTTTTGTTATTTTTTTGGCAAATTTTTGTGACATTTTTGCCACTTTTCCATCATTGTTTTCGTCTCAGTTTCGTTGCTATTTTCACACCTTTTTTCCAGAAGCTTTTGGATTGGGACAAAGCCAAACTGGAGAAAATGTGCTCAGTTCAGGTGGGAGTTAAGGGGTTAAACCTCTTCACTCCGACTCTACCCCTCCTGAATTTTAATGGCACGGTCATGTAAATGAGTGCGAGACTCAGCCCGGGTCAGATCAATAAACACAGTTAATGAGCAGATACCAGGCTCCGGGCAAACAGATACAGTCTGGACATGAGCGGAGAGCGGCCGGTGGAGGTTTGCTGGATTTAAACTTATATTAGACATGATCTCCGTGTCTGACACCAGGGTTTGAAGAGAACTGAGCAAAACAGAGGAAGTACAGCAAAGACTAAAACAAATATGGCGTCAACTTTTGTTTTTGTTACACAGAAGTGGGCCAAGTGCCTCCGAGTGGATCTTCAGGAGGTGCTGCTCATTCTCCGTTATTTCCCTGTGAGTTTGTACAGCTCAAGCTCACATGTCAGGCAGTGAGGAACCGGTGGAAAGTCACAGCATCATGAGAAAAACTTCACTGGAGGAAACTTCCTGCTCATCACAGTGTCTTTATCTTGAAGCTAACGGCTAACGCTGAATAAAATGTAAATAGCTCCGAGATTTAATACTTTTTAGTTGATTGTGGTGTTGTTTTTTCGATCTGCACCTCACTAAGGATGGGTACCGTTCGTTTTTTTTCCGATACCAAGTACTTTAACGATTCCTGCTTTTCGGTTCCGGTGCCTTAATGGTACTTTTTTTCGATACCTATGTTATTTCAATTCAATAAAAATAACGTATTAAATGTCAGGAAAAAGACCAAAAACAGCACAACAGGCGAGAGTCAGATCCACATCAGGACACGGTTTCTTTCAGCTAAACTTTTCTAAACTCACTGCACTTTGACGAAGCGAAAACTCCACACGTCAAAGATCCTCACATGGTGTGAGCCTCACTCTGCCACTGATCATTTACCAAAACTGTACCTCATACAGAGTGAGCGCTCTCTTTTCTATAAACCATCTTGGATATGTAAATGGTTTTGTGTTGATTAGGGGCAGACATTATAAGTTTTTACTTCTTTCTGCTACTTTTCATTCATGCAAAATGCTGTTGTTGCATTTCTAAATGAATGAAATAAATAAAAAAAATGAAATGAAATGAAATGGATATTCCCGTCTCTGCAGCTGCTGTAAAGTTAGAGCAACAGCACGTAAGCTCCGCCCAACAGCACGTAAGCTCCGCCCAACAGCACGTAAGCTCCGCCTCCGGGTCTGTCGTTAAAGGTAAACACGTCTTTCTTGTTGTCACTGCTTGGTTTTGCTTTTCAATTTGCCTAAAAACTAAAGTTTCTTATTCAGTCCTGGTTTAATCCTGGTTTAGTCCTGGTTTAGTTTAGCTCTGGGTTTTACGACCGGACTAAGTCCTGGTTAGACCTGGCTTAGACCTGGCTCAGTCCTGACGCAGACCGCGGCTTTGCCTTCTCTATTACAGAAGTTTAGTGCGTTGTAGCTTTGCTTTACTCCAGTTCTTGTGAAGTCTGAAGAGGCCTGTGTAAGTTAGAGCTTTAAGGTGTAGCTTTTCTTCGCTCCATTTGCACTGAAGCGGTTCATTATCTGCGCATACGTGTATTTTTTAGACTCAATGCGGGTCTGGAGATAAAAGAACCGAAAACTGGTACCGAAAGAATGTTATTTTTTCGATACCTCCCCGACCGGAGCTTTTCGGTCGGTTCCAAGTAGGCACCCTTTAACGGTGCCCATCCCTATACCTCACTCTCCGTGATGTTTTCTACAAACTATTCGCTGATCCTTATTGGTTTAAAATAGTGAGAGGAAGGAGATCACACGCGGACTCACGGGTCCTTCGCCTGCATAGAGCCGTATGCAGACAGTTAGCAAGTCGCATTAGCATTAGCCATCATGGCAAACTATGAACGATCCAGATGTTCTGAACTGCTGCCGACCATTTTAGTTTTAGTCAAAGCCTCGTTAGAAATGGTTAATGAATGTTCGGACCTGCCGCCGCTCACAGACAGAAGTCGCCTTTGTAGGAACAGACTCAGAGCTCACGCCGTTTCTGTCATAACTGTTTTTATATTTATCACACAGTTAACGCAAAAGTCAAGACCACGAAGTACAAGCGGCGACGGTTTGTTTATAGATCGCTCTATTATTATTATTATTATTATGGGACAATGTACAGAACCATTAGTCTTTACAAGAGGAGATGGTTTGTACCAGATTTAGCTCAGCAGATGTTTTCCATCCGCAGCCCCTGGACAGGTGTGAACATAAAACATTACAATTACATCTATAAATCCAATCTACAATAAAATCACTGTATAAAATACGTTCTTTCCTCTTCCTGATCCCTTCGTTTATCCATATGTTCAGATTCACCTGTTTCCGTGACGACCGCACGTTCAGAAAGGTCAGTCCTGTGTGTGTGTTGAACTCAGAGCATAAAGGAGCATAAAAGCTTAAGAACTTCTGTCAGAGGTGAAACTCTTCAAAGATTTAGTTTTTCTTCTTTTGTTTTGACGACGTTTGCTACACCTAACTTTTTATCTGGAGGAGTTTTAAATGCACTTGCAACTCGAGTCGCCTGAACCGAGAGGATCTTTTTCCTCACGTCATCATTTTTTTGTTGGGTGTTTAACTCATTTTTGTAACTTTTTTGTCATTTTTTTGTCATTTTTTGTCACATTTGTTCGTAATTTTTTTTGTATTTTTTTTCTCCAAATTGTTGTCATTTTTTTTGTCATTTTTTTGTCAAATTTTTGTCACATTTTTGTCACATTTTTGTCACATTTTTGTCATTTTTTTGTCATTTTTTGTCACATTTGTTCGTAATTTTTTCGTTTTTATTTTTATTTTTTTTTATCACATTTTTGTCATTTTTGTCAAATTTTTTGTCATTTTTTGTCACACTTTTGTCATTTTTTCGTCAATTTTTTTACCACATTTTTGTCACATTTATGTCATTTCTTTGTCAATTTTTTGTCACATTTGTTCATAATTTTTTCGTATTTTTTTTTCCAAATTTTTATCAAATTTTTTTCATTTTTTTTTCATTTTTTTGTCATTTTTTGTCACATTTTGGTCTTTTTTTTGTCTTTTTTGTCACATTTTTGTCTTTTTTTCTTCCATTTTTTTACCACATTTTTGTCATATTTATGTCATTTTTTTTGTCATTTTTTGTCACATTTTTGTCATTTTTTTGTCAATTTTTTTATCACATTTTTGTCACATTTATGTCATTTTTTTTTCAATTTTTGGTCAATTTCTTGTGACATTTTTGTGACATTTTTGCCACTTTTTCATCAATTTTTCGTCACTTTTTTCCTCACATTTCCATCATTGTTTTCGTCTCAGTTGTGTCGCTATTTCCACACCTTGTTTCCAGAAGCTTTTGGACTGGGGTAAAGCCAAACTGGAGAAAATGTGCTCGGTTCAGGTGGGAGTTAAGGGGTTAAAGGAATACTGTATTGCACATATGGATTAAACACTTTACATTTGACATGAACACGCTGTTATCGTCAGACAGAATCCATCTTTGATTGTTTGATTTACTGTCGATCTGGGAAGGGATTTTTCCGCCCACACAAACACGTTTCTGGAGTTGTATGTTTTGTTTCCCTCCTCACACGTTCACCGTGAGTTTGTTATTTTCCCGCGGTTCTGCAGCCGGACATTTGGATTCAGCCGCTGACCACATCACGGCGGACACAGCGCGGAATATCAACCGCCTCAGCGCAACGGAGACGCACGAGCCGACAAACAGGGCTTGGTTTAAGGAGGGATTTATCAGAGCTGGATTAGAAGGACTTTCAAACTGCAAACAGCCTCACATATACAGGGAGAGGCGGCGGTCGAGCCAAACGTATGTGGACGGATCCCAGGCTGACCGGCAGGGGCGGGCGATTCAATTCATAGCAAGTAAATTTCCCTAGAAGCCAAAATATATGGGGAGTGTATAAAGTCTATAAAGAAAAGCTCCACAATAAAAATTCCCACGTGGCTACAATGTGTTGTTTATATTCTGATCCTGTGGAATTCTTTCCTTTTATTTTGATTTAAGAAGCCCCCTAGTGGCTGGGGTGGGCATTGTGTCTATATAAACTATAGGGCAGCACGATATTGAAGTGACTTGCGATATGCGATACGGCTGTGCAATATCGCGATAACGATATTATTGCGATATTTCACGATGTATAACGCGATATGTTCCATTTTTTTCAGCAAATTGTGTCAAAAGAAGACTTAAAAAACACCCAATCAGGGCCAAAGCAAGGGTAGAATTTACCAAAGCTAGTAAATGTTAAACTAAAACTGAACTTTTACACATGACTTGCAAAAAAATGGGTGGATATCAGTCAGACGAAGGCTACGGTGATGTTGCGATATATTGTGGCTTCTCGCGATACGGATATTGCATCAGCTAATATCGCGATACGATATTTTTCGCGATATATTGTGCAGCCCTAATATAAACTAGAACTCTGCACAGGAATGGGCTGGAGCAGGGGTGTCCAAAGTGCAGCCCGGGGGCCAAATGTGGCCCACAGACCCATTTTTGGTGGCCCCCACAGTTCTAACCGAACAACTAACATTTTATTGTGAGACAGAACTGGCATGAAGGCTTTAAGCAGGGCTGGACTGGCAGAAAAAAATCGGCCCGGGACTTTTGGGTCAAGACCGGCCCTCAAAAAAAGAAAACAGTCATATTCAATAGTCGAGGTGATGAGCAAAACAATAACATTTGCTTGAACTAAAACAGTATAAGCTACGAATCGAGGACAATAGTTGCATTTTGTTTCCGCCGAATTCAAGCTAACGCCTCAGAGACTCAACACTATAATCTTGTCATTTATAACTTGAAGGAACTTTTGTAAAATGACTAAACAATCTTAAAATGTGCGTTCCGTTAATGAAGTTCCTCTCGCGACTGCAACACAAATAAACTTCTGAAAACCAACCAAATGATCCCACTGTAGATGAAGATGAAACGGTAAAACATGATTGTAAATTGTAAATCCTTTCAATGGAAACTAGAAGATTTCCAAACTGCACTGACGACGAGGGGCAAGACGGAGTCACCTGACAACTCCCAGCATGCACTTCTTTGCAAACATTTGTCTAAAATGTATTATTGTGGGTCCTGGAGGGAGTTACAATAAACTATTTCCTCTTATATTGGCAATGTGAGGGGCATGAGTGTTATGTCCCAGAGGCCCATCGCTCATTATACCAGATTATCTGTGAACCATGACTCAAGAAAGCGCCACCAGCAGGGTATAAAAGGCGCCACATAGATACAGACGGCATCTCGTCATAGAAGGAGGCGTGGCTTCGCCGAGGGGGAAAATAGAATCTTTAGAGAAACACAATTTTTCCCTCTTTTTTGCCATTTTCTGGTGGAATATCAACTTATTTATCACGCACAAATAAAGTCCAGTGTAAATCGGGCCCATATGGATATTTTCTCACAGCAGATTGTTCAGTAGAAGTGAAAAAACGGCAGTTGTAGCAAGCGCTAGCTAACCGTTAGCATTAGCCCGATGCTAACATGTAGCATCAAGTTAGCATTCTCCGTTTTGCATGTATTTATGGGCTGTTGAACCACTTTGCTCCTCCCCATGTCTTTGTATCTTTATTTAGTAGAAACTATGTTCGTATTTCAGCGTTTGTTAAAGTAGTTTTTGAATGATTAGAGAAAATATACATTTTTTCAAAATTGTTTTCCCCCTTAACTGTTTTCAAAAATAACCATATATGGGCGATTCCAGAGATGCTGTCTGTATCTATTAGGGATGGGCGATACCACATTTTTTGGAATCGATACGATACCGATACTTTTGGGGTCATTTTTGTCAATACCGATACCGATACCGATACCGATACTGGTCATTTCATATGGGTGAATGTATTTCAATCAATATACATCTCTAAAACTGGTTATTTTATATAATTAACTGGTCAATTAAAATTATATTACTTTAACTGGTTAATTAAACAATACTAATGTGAAATTAAATACATAAACAAAATTTTAAATTAATACTTAAATGACAAACAGAACCTAAACCAGAATGATCAGCCCGGCTCAGTTCAATCCTTTGCTGTTGTGACTGTTTTGAAATAAATCATCCTTTTGGGTTGACAATTGCTGCCCCGCCTTCTCCTGCAAATTAGTATCGATACTTTTTGCCCAATATCGATACTTAAAAAGTAGCCGTTTGGTATTGATATATCGATACTTTGGTATCGATCCGCCTATCCCTAGTATCTATCCCTGTTTGGAGGAGTTGTGTATTTGCATCTAAGTAATGATAGAGATTCTGATGGCTCTTCCCGCTAAGTTTGGGTCTGTGAAAGGTATAACGGGCATCGATCTGACTGGCCCAACCGGCCCAAAACTCGGCCCACCGGGAAACTCCCGAATCTCCCGATGGCCAGACCAGCCCTGGCTTTAAGCATAAATAAAGGTGCTGCTAGTCGAAGGTTTGGCGGCACTAACCACTAATCTGTGGCTCTTCACCCCGTGTACGCTTCAGTATGTGACCCCCCGTGAAAAAATGAAAACGCTTTGGACTCCCCTGGGTTAGAGACTTCCCTTGTTTGGGTTTGCCCCGCTCTGCCATACGCCAGAGTCCGCCCAGTGTATCTCCCTCGAGCCGTGAGCATTCGCCTCCAAACACTGATGTTGTCAGCCCATCGACCACATTTAAGGTCAAAGCCTCGTTAGAAATCATTAATGATGCTCAGATCTTTGGAGATTTTACTTTAGATACACATTAGCGTCTAACAGCGACCTCTGCGCGAAAGGCCAGCTCTAATTCAGTTAGGTTTCTGCTTCCTACACATCCAGTGGCCACTAAATGTCATCTTATAATGAGTTACTGATAAAGAAATGATACAAATGCCACGAAAAGTCATTACTGTAGATACAGACTGCCCATTTATGGTCATGTTTGAAGCAGTTGAGGGGGAAAACTTTCTATAATTACTCCACAATACTTCAACAAATGCTGAATTATGAATATAGTTACTACTAAATAATGATACAAAGACATGGAGAGGAGGAAAAAGGCCCATGAATACATACTAACAGAGAATGCTAACATGCTAACGGTGGCTACGACTGCCGTTTATTCGCTTCTACTGAACAATCTGTGAGAAAACATCCGAATGGACCCGGTTTCGACTGGATTGTATTTGTGTGTGACAAATAAGTTCATATTCTGCCAGAAATCGGCTAACGAGAGCGAAACATTGTGTTTTGGAAAGAAACTGTCCCATCATCATTATCTGGAAGCGAGTGGATTCACAAAGCTGCCACATTCACATCATTGGCAGCTTTACTTTGATCCGTCTCCTCCAGCACCGAGTGTGAGGGAATAATGCAGGAAATCGTAACAGTAATGCATTATTATTATTGTTCTGAAAGTGTCTGGCCTTTAGAGAGTGGAAAAGACATGGCGCAGCATTAGACAAACGTATAGTGTATTTGTGATGTGGATTAACTTTGTAGCTTTGTCAACATGGCTTTAAAGGTCCTATATCATACACAATCCCCTTTATGGAGCTTTTTGTTGTTTTGCTATTTCCTTATCAAAATCACCCTCAGAGTGGTTTTGGCTTCATTCACGCAGGTCTCAGAATCCCTCTGACGTCATGTTTGCACTGAAAGTTGTGAAGAAGGAGCTCTTTCTAACCTACTCTGGACACGCCTGTTGCTTTTTCTTACCTAACGATAATGTCACGGAGAAAATGCGCGTTTGACTACGATGACAGACTTCACTCAACCTTCCTAAAGAAGAGGCCATTTGCCAGAAGGTGGAATTTCTTTCCGGGATTCGACGACTTTCACCAGAACAGTGTTTTTCTGTGACTGTCTCTGTTTGGTGAACCTTCACCAGAACAAAAGTGGATTAAACTCTTATAACCAGCGATGATGGAGCGGCCAGAGCGGTGGTGGGTCAGAACGTGTGTTAGCGTGTGTGTTAGCGTGTGTGTGTTAGCATGTATGTTAGCGTGTGTGGTAGCATGTTTAGTGTGTTAGCCATTTATGAAGCTGTGTTGCAGACGTCAACTCTGTATAACTGCATTGTGAAGTAAGGGCTGGGTACCGTTAAACGGTACCTACTTGGTACCGACCGAAAAGCTCCGGTAGGGGGCGGTATCGAAAAACCTTTTTTTTGTTGGGTGCTAATTTCCGGTACTTTTTCTCCAAACTTCAATAAATGATCTGCAGTGAGTCTAAAAAAGCCTGAACTCATGAGCAGC
Organism: Gobius niger; assembly: GCF_951799975.1. Lineage (NCBI taxonomy): Eukaryota > Metazoa > Chordata > Actinopteri > Gobiiformes > Gobiidae > Gobius > Gobius niger. The sequence goes on from NW_027639071.1 coordinate 61,699, forward strand.
TTCAGCGCAAATGCAGAAGCAAAGCTGTAACTCTAACACTTCAGTCATTATCAGAGATGGCAGAGCCGCGGTCTGAGCCAGGACTAAACCAGGACTAAACCAGGACTAAACCAGGACTATACCAGGACTAAACCAGGACTAAACCAGGACTAAACCGGGACTGAACCAGGACTTACAGTAAACTGGTTAAAAACCAGGACTAAACCTGGACTGAATAAGAAACTAGACTCTTAGACAAAGAGAAAAGCAGTGACAACAAGAAACACAAAGAAACACATGGGCTTTAGCTTTACCTTTACCTTTAGCTTTAGCTTTACCTTTACCTTTACCTTTAGCTTTAGCTTTAGCTTTAGCTTTACCTTTACCTTTAGCTTTAGCTTTAGCTTTAGCTTTAGCTTTAGCTTTACCTTTAGCTTTAGCTTTAGCATTAGCCGCAGAGCCTGAAGTTACTGCTGTTGTTTAAACTCCAGCTGCACCGGAGCGTTTGGGATCAAAGATTGTTTCTGGAAAAGGTGAGCGCTCACTCTGCATTAGCCATGTTTGGAACAGTTATGATACATTTTCAGTGACAGAGTGAGCGCTCTCACTATGTAACAGATCTGTGACGTGTGAGGAGCTTTCACTGTCCAACAGCTCAGTGAGTTTAGAAAAGTTTATCTGAAGGAAAACGGTCCTGATGTGGATCTGGTCTGTTCCTGCAGCTCAGGAGGTAATAATGTCCGAACTCTCTTTTTATCACAGCTTTAGTGGGAATTACGGTACCCAGCCCTAATTTGTACTACTGCAAAAATTGCATCGGCTGCATCTACTCAGAGAGAGGGGGCGGAGTTAACTGAATCCCTCCAGAAAATACTTATATTTATCACAAAAATGAGTGCTCCATAGTGGTAGAGGTACAGTATATCATATAAATGCCTGTACTTCACTTAGTACTGGCTAAAATAGCAGATACAGACCCTTTATCTACACGTTGCACAGTACAGGTCATAAACATCTGTCCGTGAGGAGCGTGGCGTGTAGAGGTGAGAAAGCGCCGGCGTGCAGCGGGCAAACGGAGAGCACGTCCGAGTTATGTTCCTGCTGTGACGCTGCGGGGCCGAGCGCTCTGCCGCCGCCGCCGCCGCCGCCGCCGCCGCCGCCACGCCGGGAAACACACAGCTGCCGTATCGATCCGCGAGTCACGGCGGCGTTTACGACGGGGGTTAAGCTGCGGGGGCAATTTACAATAAAAGACGCGAAGTTCAGCGGCAGACGGCAATTTGCGCAGTGAATTAATCAGAGCCAGTCGGGTGATTTAGAGCCCGGAGGAGCGTGTGCAGGAGATGGAGGTCACGCAGCAGCTCGCGGTTCTGAGGGAGGACACGGCGTCAGCGGCAGAACAGGAGCAGCTCAGCACCAAAGAGAAGACTGCAGAGAGTTCACTTTTAATAAAGGTCGAGCTTGATTATCACGTCAGAAGGATTGGCCAAAGTCGCATTCTGGAAAACAAATCCAGATCAAGCCCGGGGAAAACTCTTACTAACAAACAGGAAGTTACACGCGACAGTGAGAGGATCTGGTGAATTTAAAGGGGGGGTGTTTATGCAAAATGGACTTTTTCAAGCTTTACATCATGTTATTCTGTCATTCCCTCATTAAAAACATGCCTGAAGTGTTGCCTTGGCACATTCACGTATTTCTGAGTAATCTGTAAAAACTCTGATGGCGGCCATTTTAGGGATAGGTTTGCCTGAGTCCTCCTAGGAACGCCCCCACCTCCTGGAGACGCCTCCGAGCTTTCGTCACCAGCCGAGTAACCAACCACTGCTCCTCAGCAGAACCCCCTCCCCACTGATGCCACAGACAGCGTGTGGAGGGGGCGTGTCGGAAAGGCTCAGAGGTTCTTAAAGAGACAGAGGCCTATTTCAAGACATTCACTACAGCCATTTTGAGAGAGACATTTTAAACAAGGCAGTTATTCTAATTTACTACATTTACAGACCAACAGAAGGTTTGTCATCATTGTAGTGTGATATAGACTGGTGCTATGGGACTGACAAAAGCAGAATACCCCCTCTTTAAGTGTAAAATCAGCTACAAACGTGCGCTAACTCGACAATGGGCAAAACAGAATCACATGAGGAGCCTCAGAGGGACAGGGCGAAAAGTTTACCTTCGAAGAGGAAAACTGTCGCTGTATTTGGACCGTGTGGATTATTTTCGATACCAGTATTAAACGACACTACTTGACCTGTGGCCGGCGCTCCTACAGGAGCAGCTCCACTGAGGACAGAAAATATCAACAAACTGGAGAATAGTTTAGTGTAAACACAATAATCCACATAGAGCTGACTTTATTACAGACTGCGCTCTCTAAATCAGAGTCTGTGCTGGATTTAACCAGAGCTAAATATTGTTAGTGCTGCAGCGTCTGCAGTGTTTACAACACACAGGCTAATGATGCTAATGTTGCTAAACTAGCCGCTAACTCGCGGCTAACAGTTCTGGTGATTCGTACGGCATTTTATGCCCAGGGGCTTCATCTGAAATTGATCTGAAAAACTAACCCAGCGACTAAAAAGTCCTCAGAAAATCTAAAATAAAGAGAAACAGCAAAATGAGCTGCAGCAAAACAATGAAAACACTGTAGCTACTGGATAAGTTACTATAAACACACGAGAAAATCCACACGGAGCTGAAGTAAAGGAGAGAAGAAACCATTGATCTGCAGTAATAAGTAACATCTCAATACTGTTGTTAAAGAGGCAGCTGCAGCATCTGTTTAGTCCAGGAATCACCACATTTATTGTTTATGTCATTAACACAAAACAAAAATTCTAATCAATATAAAAAACATCAGCCTCATCAGCCTGTTTCACCCTAGATCACAGAGTCTCCATGAAAAGCAGCCTCCTCACGAGCCCGGACACATTTGTTGTTGATTCCATTTCTAAACAAGTGTGTTTTTGATGTAGCGCTCGACAAACCCCGAGCAGCGGGACGTGCCTGTGAACGGAACATGTTTGTGTCGAATCAAAGGCCCGCGTTACTGTGGAAGTCAGATCTAAAACTCCCACCTCCAAAGTGTGTCAGAGCCTCCACGGCGGCGGCTCGTCGGGTCTGAGCGGATCAAACGCCGAGCTGTCAGACGTCAGTCAGCGCTCGCCGTGAGGCCGGGCTCCTCCGCAGCAGGTAATGAACTCACGCCTCACGTTACGCTCGTTCACTTTAACGTTTGAGCTGCTCACGTTACGCTCGTTCACTTTAACGTTTGAGCTGCTGACGTTACGCTCGTTCACTTTAACGTTTGAGCTGCTCACGTTACGCTCGTTCACTTTAACGTTTGAGCTGCTCACGTTACGCTCGTTCACTTTAACGTTTGAGCTGCTCACGTTACGCTCGTTCACTTTAACGTTTGAGCTGCTGACGTTACGCTCGTTCACTTTAACGTTTGAGCTGCTCACGTTACGCTCGTTCACTTTAACGTTTGAGCTGCTCACGTTACGCTCGTTCACTTTAACGTTTGAGCTGCTCACGTTACGCTCGTTCACTTTAACGTTTGAGCTGCTGACGTTACGCTCCTTCACTTTAACGTTTGAGCTGCTCACGTTACGCTCGTTCACTTTAACGTTTGAGCTGCTCACGTTACGCTCGTTCACTTTAACGTTTGAGCTGCTCACATCACGCTCGTTCACTTTAACGTTTGAGCTGCTCACGTTACGCTCGTTCACTTTAACGTTTGAGCTGCTCACGTTACGCTCGTTCACTTTAACGTTTGAGCTGCTGACGTTACGCTCGTTCACTTTAACGTTTGAGCTGCTCACGTTACGCTCGTTCACTTTAACGTTTGAGCTGCTCACGTTACGCTCGTTCACTTTAACGTTTGAGCTGCTCACGTTACGCTCGTTCACTTTAACGTTTGAGCTGCTCACGTTACGCTCGTTCACTTTAACGTTTGAGCTGCTCACGTTACGCTCGTTCACTTTAACGTTTGAGCTGCTGACGTTACGCTCGTTCACTTTAACGTTTGAGCTGCTCACGTTACGCTCGTTCACTTTAACGTTTGAGCTGCTCCCGTTACGCTCGTTCACTTTAACGTTTGAGCTGCTGACGTTACGCTCGTTCACTTTAACGTTTGAGCTGCTGACGTTACGCTCGTTCACTTTAACGTTTGAGCTGCTCACGTTACGCTCGTTCACTTTAACGTTTGAGCTGCTGACGTTACGCTCGTTCACTTTAACGTTTGAGCTGCTCACGTTACGCTCGTTCACTTTAACGTTTGAGCTGCTCACGTTACGCTCGTTCACTTTAACGTTTGAGCTGCTGACGTTACGCTCGTTCACTTTAACGTTTGAGCTAATCACGTTACGCTCGTTCACTTTAACGTTTGAGCTGCTGACGTTACGCTCGTTCACTTTAACGTTTGAGCTGCTCACGTTACGCTCGTTCACTTTAACGTTTGAGCTGCTGACGTTACGCTCGTTCACTTTAACGTTTGAGCTGCTCACGTTACGCTCGTTCACTTTAACGTTTGAGCTGCTCACGTTACGCTCGTTCACTTTAACGTTTGAGCTGCTCACGTTACGCTCGTTCACTTTAACGTTTGAGCTGCTCACGTTACGCTCGTTCACTTTAACGTTTGAGCTGCTCACATTACGCTGGTTCACTTTAACGTTTGAGCTGCTGACGTTACGCTCGTTCACTTTAACGTTTGAGCTGCTGACGTTACGCTCGTTCACTTTAACGTTTGAGCTGCTCACGTTACGCTCGTTCACTTTAACGTTTGAGCTGCTGACGTTACGCTCGTTCACTTTAACGTTTGAGCTGCTCACGTTACGCTCGTTCACTTTAACGTTTGAGCTGCTCACGTTACGCTCGTTCACTTTAGCGTTTGAGCTGCTCACGTTACGCTCGTTCACTTTAACGTTTGAGCTGCTCACGTTACGCTCGTTCACTTTAACGTTTGAGCTGCTCACGTTACGCTCGTTCACTTTAACGTTTGAGCTGCTCACGTTACGCTCGTTCACTTTAACGTTTGAGCTGCTGACGTTACGCTCGTTCACTTTAACGTTTGAGCTGCTGACGTTACGCTCGTTCACTTTAACGTTTGAGCTGCTCACGTTACGCTCGTTCACTTTAACGTTTGAGCTGCTCACGTTACGCTCGTTCACTTTAACGTTTGAGCTGCTCACGTTACGCTCCTTCACTTTAACGTTTGAGCTGCTCACGTTACGCTCGTTCACTTTAACGTTTGAGCTGCTGACGTTACGCTCGTTCACTTTAACGTTTGAGCTGCTCACGTTACGCTCGTTCACTTTAACGTTTGAGCTGCTCACGTTGCGCTCATTCACTTTAGCGTTTGAGCTGCTCACGTTACGCTCGTTCACTTTAACGTTTGAGCTGCTCACGTTACGCTCGTTCACTTTAACGTTTGAGCTGCTCACGTTACGCTCCTTCACTTTAACGTTTGAGCTGCTCACGTTACGCTCGTTCACTTTAACGTTTGAGCTGCTGACGTTACGCTCGTTCACTTTAACGTTTGAGCTGCTCACGTTACGCTCGTTCACTTTAACGTTTGAGCTGCTCACGTTGCGCTCATTCACTTTAACGTTTGAGCTGCTCACGTTACGCTCGTTCACTTTAACGTTTGAGCTGCTCACGTTACGCTCGTTCACTTTAACGTTTGAGCTGCTCACGTTACGCTCGTTCACTTTAACGTTTGAGCTGCTCACGTTACGCTCGTTCACTTTAACGTTTGAGCTGCTCACGTTACGCTCGTTCACTTTAACGTTTGAGCTGCTGACGTTACGCTCGTTCACTTTAACGTTTGAGCTGCTCACGTTACGCTCGTTCACTTTAACGTTTGAGCTGCTCACGTTACGCTCGTTCACTTTAACGTTTGAGCTGCTCACGTTACGCTCGTTCACTTTAACGTTTGAGCTGCTGACGTTACGCTCGTTCACTTTAACGTTTGAGCTGCTGACGTTACGCTCGTTCACTTTAACGTTTGAGCTGCTCACGTTACGCTCGTTCGCTTTAACGTTTGAGCTGCTGACGTTACGCTCGTTCACTTTAACGTTTGAGCTGCTCACGTTACGCTCGTTCACTTTAACGTTTGAGCTGCTCACGTTACGCTCCTTCACTTTAACGTTTGAGCTGCTGACGTTACGCTCGTTCACTTTAACGTTTGAGCTGCTGACGTTACGCTCGTTCACTTTAACGTTTGAGCTGCTGACGTTACGCTCGTTCACTTTAACGTTTGAGCTGCTCACATTACACTCGTTCACTTTAACGTTTGAGCTGCTCACGTTACGCTCGTTCACTTTAACGTTTGAGCTGCTCACGTTACGCTCGTTCACTTTAACGTTTGAGCTGCTCACGTTACGCTCGTTCACTTTAACGTTTGAGCTGCTGACGTTACGCTCGTTCACTTTAACGTTTGAGCTGCTCACGTTACGCTCGTTCACTTTAACGTTTGAGCTGCTCACGTTACGCTCGTTCACTAACGTTTGAGCTGCTCACGTTACGCTCGTTCACTTTAACGTTTGAGCTGCTCACGTTACGCTCGTTCACTTTAACGTTTGAGCTGCTGACGTCCTCAGTGTTCCACAGGCAGAGCGGAGAACGCGGAGAACGATGTCTCCCCATTAGTCCACTTTAACCTCTTAACTCCCGCCTGAACCGAGAGCATTTTCTCCAGTTCAGCTTTACCCAAATCCTGTAGGCCAGTGTAGCGCCTCATTTGAAAGCTAAGATCTACAAAACTCATCTAAATGGATCTTTTTCCTCACGTTATCGGATCATTTTTTGGGGGGGTTTCAACTAATTTTTGTAACTTTTTTGTAATTTTTTTGTCAAATAGTAAATTTGTTGTCACTTTTTGTCACATGTTCATCATTTTTTCATCATTTTTTTGTCATTTATTGGTAATTGTTTTTGTCATTTGTTGTAAATTTTTTGTGACATTTTTGCCACTTTTTCATCATTTTTTCGTCAATTTTTTGTAAAATTTTCGTCATTTTTTGTCACTTTCTGTTATGCTTTGTCAAATTTTTTGTAACATTTTTGCCACTTTTTCATTATTTTTTGTCAATTTTTTGTCACATTTTTGTCAGTTTTTTGTCTGAGTTTTCTCACGTTTTTGTCACATTTTCATCATTTTTTCATCAAATTTTTGTACATTTTTTGTCAATTTTTTATAAATGTTTTGTCACTTTTTGCCATTTTGTTGTCATTTTTATGTCATTTTTTGTGTCATTTTTTGTGTCAATTTCTGTGCCACTTTTCGTCAAATTTTTGTACATTTTTGGTGACATTTTTGTAATTTTTCGTCAATTTTTTGTCAAAGTTTTCTCACTTTTTTGTCACATCTTCATCATTGTTTTCATCTCAGTTCTGTCACTATTTACTTTGGGTTAATAACCAGCGGCTTCTGCCCTCGGTCTGGTCGTCCCTCCTCTAAGAAGACCCGCCTCCTCTGCTTTAAACAGTTCTCACACAGATCTGAGCTCCTGCGACACAATGAGAAGCTCCTTCACTCGGGCTCTTGTTTTGAAGAGCTTCCTGGGAGGGTTCGGCCAAGGACAGAGAACCCGGAGCACGTCGTTACGAACCGACTGCAGCTGTCGACCCGCGGTTTAATGTCGCCGCCGCCGCCGCGTAATTAGACAAAGAAAGTTCTGGAACACTCGGGGCCACAGTTTACGTCCGGGGAGAGGATCCAAACGAGCGTAATCATATTTTTAGACTGCGAGCCGCGGATGGTAATTACTGCAGGTGAGATAAGGAGCGGTCCGTCAGCCGGGGCGACGGGCACAATGGCCGCCGCCGTCTGCTCACGCCGGGCGCGGAAGAGCTACGACCACCGAGCATTTCAATCACAGAGCTGTTGTTTCGCATGCGGATCGGAGAGACGGGTTTCAAAAGGGCTGTGAGGGTTTTATCGCTCTCCTCCTCGACGGGAAAGAGGCTTCACAAACTCTTCTACAAACTTGAAGGCCAGAGATAAAAAAAAACGCAGCTGGGCCTTGGAAATGTGCTGCTCCGTTTATTCGGGGGGAACTAAAATTGGAATTTGATTGTTTAATTTCGACAAATGAAAGCAAAAGGAGCAGCGGAGGAGGAACCAAAAAGGCACTTACGTAAATTGAATTATCAGATGACAATTAAAAGGCCACACTTTCATGAGTGAAGAGGTTTTTCACAGTTATTGAAGGAGGGAAATGAAGAATGTGCCGCTGTTGCCAAACTGAAGAGACTGAGGGACCCGAGAGCCCATAAGCGCAACTGCAGGTGTCGTAGCATGTCGGATTTTTTTACTCATTAATTGTCCGAGAGAGTAAATACTACGCTGACAGAAAAGACAAAGGGACAGAGGGATATTGTTCATCCAGTTACACAATGGAGATCATTTTTTTCACTCAAACTTGGCTGTAAATACTGTGTAAGTGGCGTTAGCTCGCAATTAGCTTTGCCCGTTAGCCTGTTAGCACCTGTTTGTCACATTTTTGTTGAATTTTTGTCACATTTTTGTTGAATTTTTGTCACTTTTTTGTCATTTTTTTGTGGAATTTTTGTCACATTTTTGTCATTTTTTTGTGGAATTTTTGTCACATTTATGTTGAATTTTTGTCGTTTTTTTGTTGATTTTTTGTCACATTTTTGTTGAATTTTTGTCACATTTTTATCATTTTTTTGTTGATTTTTTGTCACGTTTTTGTTGAATTTTTGTCACATTTTTGCATAATTTTTGTCACTTTTTGGTTGAGTTTTTGTCACATTTTGATTGTGATAATTAAACATATTTTTAATTATCACAAAATGCCATATAGCTACAGTATGCTAATGCTAACGTCAGCTGATCAAAGCTGGGACAGAAACTATAATTGGATCACTTCAGAAAATAAAATAGCCACTGCTGTCAAAGCCAAGTGGTGTATTGTAGTTTATGAAATGCTGTTAGTTATAATAATCAGATCATTTTATGTGAGATGTTTATATTAATAGTAACCTAAAGCCTGTCTCATACCCAAGGATATTCAGTGCAGAAAAGTCCTGTGAGACTTGTGTGATGATATTCCATTAGCTTATTCATAAGTATTAGAAATATCAGATATCGGCAGATACTCAAACCAAAAAAAGCTGCATCTCTATGTAAAACTAAAGACAAAATGAAGAGGCCACAGCAGAAATAAGTCCTGTTTGTTGATACAATACTCACAACGGAGGGTTTGAACAAGTAGTGAGTAGGTTTTTACAGTAAATGTGGATGGAATCAATCACTTACTACGAAAAGCGGAAGCTCCCCGGATCATGAACCTTTGCTCTGTGTCAGCGCTGCCAACATGAGCGGATTAATGTCAGCCTTAATCTGGAAATATGATCCTGCTGTATAAACAAACGAAAGGATCATCGGGGCAATTGTACACCGTTAATATCATCTCTGCAGTACTCTGAATATTAGACTCAAAAATACTAAACAGTTACAACTATCTTGGGTGAATTCACATTAAGGATGTTTTAATCTGAGCAGGAAAAGAAAGGAAAGGTTCAGCCATGTTTGAGCAGCTAAAAGACACACTTTGTTTGTCAGTCAGCGGTGCCACTGCGTGATACTGCCCCCGGTGGTGACGTGGAATATAGGTCACTCTGCCGAAGCGTCCCAGCGGCGTGGGGCGCTTCACTCCACGTCACACGGTTTTAGACTCATTCTGTCAGTCACGCGAGTAAAGCAGACGGATCCTTTGGAAACAACTCATTTCTGATAATCCGTCCATGTCATGAGACGAACGCGGCTCAGCAGCCGACGCCGAAGCCGACGCGATCAAAGTCAGAACGCTTTAGTTCAAGTCGTTCTGAGGCGTTTACCGCAGTCACAGCGTCGCAAAGTCACAGCACACATCATACTCCAGGCTCCGGCCGGGTCCGATCGCTGGGTTCAGACAACATCTGCAAACATCACAACCGTCTGCAAACATCACAACCGTCTGCAAACATCACAACCGTCTGCAAACATCACAATCGTCTGCAAACATCACAACCGTCTGCAAACATCACAACCATCTGCAAACATCACAACTGTCTGCAAACATCACAACCGTCTGCAAACATCACAACCGTCTGCAAACATCAGGACCGTCTGCAAACATCAGGACTGTCTGCAAACATCAGGACCGTCTGCAAACATCACAACCGTCTGCAAACATCACAACCGTCTGCAAACATCACAACCGTCTGCAAACATCACAACTGTCTGCAAACATCACAACCATCTGCAAACATCACAACCGTCTGCAAACATCACAACTGTCTGCAAACATCACAACCGTCTGCAAACATCACAACCGTCTGCAAACATCACAACCGTCTGCAAACATCACAACCGTCTGCAAACATCACAACTGTCTGCAAACATCACGACTGTCTGCAAACATCACAACCGTCTGCAGAACAAACATCACAACCGTCTGCAAACATCACGACCGTCTGCAGAACAAACATCACAACCGTCTGCAAACATCACGACCGTCTGCAGAACAAACATCACAACCGTCTGCAAACATCACAACCGTCTGCAGAACAAACATCACAACCGTCTGCAAACATCACAACTGTCTGCAAACATCACAACCGTCTGCAAACATCACAACCGTCTGCAAACATCACAACCGTCTGCAGAACAAACATCACAACCGTCTGCAAACATCACAACTGTCTGCAAACATCACAACCGTCTGCAAACATCACAACCGTCTGCAAACATCACAACCGTCTGCAAACATCACAATCGTCTGCAAACATCACAACTGTCTGCAAACATCACAACCGTCTGCAAACATCACAACTGTCTGCAAACATCACAACCTTCTGCAAACATCACAACCGTCTGCAAACATCACAACCGTCTGCAAACATCACAACCGTCTGCAAACATCAAAACCGTCTGCAAACATCACAATCGTCTGCAAACATCACAACTGTCTGCAAACATCACAACCGTCTGCAAACATCACAACCGTCTGCAAACATCACAATCGTCTGCAAACATCACAATCGTCTGCAAACATCACAACTGTCTGCAAACATCACAACCGTCTGCAAACATCACAACTGTCTGCAAACATCACAACCGTCTGCAAACATCACAACCGTCTGCAAACATCACAACCGTCTGCAAACATCACAACCGTCTGCAAACATCAAAACCGTCTGCAAACATCAAAACCGTCTGCAAACATCACAACCGTCTGCAGAACAAACATCACAACCGTCTGCAAACATCAAAACCGTCTGCAAACATCACAACCGTCTGCAGAACAAACATCACAACTGTCTGCAAACATCACAACCGTCTGCAAACATCACAACCGTCTGCAAACATCACAACCGTCTGCAAACATCACAACTGTCTGCAAACATCACAATCATCTGCAGAACAAACATCACAACCGTCTGCAAACATCACAACCGTCTGCAAACATCACAACCGTCTGCAAACATCACAACCGTCTGCAAACATCACAACTGTCTGCAAACATCACAATCATCTGCAGAACAAACATCACAACTGTCTGCAAACATCACAACCGTCTGCAAACATCACAACCGTCTGCAGAACAAACATCACAACTGTCTGCAAACATCACAACCGTCTGCAAACATCACAACCGTCTGCAAACATCACAACCGTCTGCAAACATCACAACTGTCTGCAAACATCACAATCATCTGCAGAACAAACATCACAACCGTCTGCAAACATCACAACCGTCTGCAAACATCACAACCGTCTGCAAACATCACAACCGTCTGCAAACATCACAACTGTCTGCAAACATCACAACCATCTGCAGAACAAACATCACAACCGTCTGCAAACATCACAACCGTCTGCAAACATCACAACCGTCTGCAAACATCACAACCGTCTGCAAACATCACAACCGTCTGCAAACATCACAACTGTCTGCAAACATCACAATCATCTGCAGAACAAACATCACAACTGTCTGCAAACATCACAACCGTCTGCAAACATCACAACCGTCTGCAAACATCACAACCGTCTGCAAACATCACAACCGTCTGCAAACATCACAACCGTCTGCAAACATCACAACCGTCTGCAAACATCACAACTGTCTGCAAACATCACAATCATCTGCAGAACAAACATCACAACTGTCTGCAAACATCACAACCGTCTGCAAACATCACAACCGTCTGCAAACATCACAACCGTCTGCAAACATCACAACCGTCTGCAAACATCACAACTGTCTGCAAACATCACAATCGTCTGCAGAACAAAATGTAAATGGACTCAACTTATAAAGCGCTTTTCAACCTTTATCAGGCCTAAAGCGCTTTATAGTAAAGAACAAGTCACCCATTCACTCTCTCAAACATCACAACTGTCAGTAAAACAAACATCACAATCGTCTGCAGAACAAACAGAACAAATCTTTGTAGCTAAAAACCCGCAGGAGCTGAAACCACTTCTGATTTTGTGAGTGGTTGGATAAATATAGCCACATAATGGAATAATAAATGATAGATTTCAGAATCTGCTGGATGTCAGTGTGAGAGTGAGAAGGGGGCGGGGCTGGATGTCAGTGTGAGAGTGAGAAGGGGGCGGGGCTGGATGTCAGTGTGAGAGTGAGAAGGGGGCGGGGCTGGATGTCAGTGTGAGAGTGAGAAGGGGGTGGGGCTGGATGTCAGTAGGTGTGTTTAAGATGCTGTTGCGGCTCGCCTGGATGATCGGCGAGAGTAGCCGGCGCAACGGGGCGGAGAAAAAAAGTCTGAAGCCAATCCGACCGCTCCACATGCAGAGAACAACGAGAGCGGCCTCAGATCACGCAGCGTCTCGTTCAGATATCGCGTTCATTTAAAGTTTATCCTAAATAAAAGTCATTCACCTCCTGCTCGGTTTCCTTTACTCCAGAGACATCATTCTTCATCAGAGGAAACTCTCCCATTCGTTTGTTTGTTCAAGTTTGTGAGATAAAACACGTCCTTTTAAATCATTAGTTTGTTCTGAAAAGCATCAAACATGAGCTCGATTTTAGGGGCGATGCATAACTTTAATAGTTTCAGTCATAGTTTATTTGTTCAGATCTAAAGAGGAGAGAGGAGGGGACGAGGAGCACGTTTCTGATCACAGCAGACTCGTATCCAATCACCTGCGCGTGAGCCGCGGACAGGTGGGTGTTTTCCCATCATGCACGGGGCCATGGAGCCGCTGCAGTTGCCTCTGGAGAGATGCAGCGGCTGATCAAGTCGGCTGCTCTCGTTGGGGTCTCACGATCTTTCCGTGCCCCACGTGCCCGTGACATCAGAGCCCGTCTGGAGCAAGTCGGACAGAAATCTAACCGGCACCGAGCGTCTGCAGTCGGCTGTCAAAACTGCGTCCGTCTGGCTCATCTCAAACACACCTAGTGTGAGAGTGAGAAGGGGGCGGGGCTGGATGTCAGTGTCAGAGTGAGAAGGGGCGGGGCTGGATGTCAGTGTGAGAGTGAGAAGGGGGCGGGGCTGGATGTCAGTGTCAGAGTGAGAAGGGGGCGGGGCTGGATGTCAGTGTCAGAGGGAGAAGGGGGCGGGGCTGGATGTCAGTGTCAGAGGGAGAAGGGGGCGGGGCTGGATGTCAGTGTCAGAATGAGAAGGGGCGGGGCTGGATGTCAGTGTCAGAGTGAGAAGGGGGCGGGGCTGGATGTCAGTGTGAGAGTGAGAAGGGGGCGGGGCTGGATGTCAGTGTCAGAGTGAGAAGGGGGCGGGGCTTACCGGAGGGTGAAGAGGTCCACAGACGAGTTGGGCATGAGGTACAGATAGATCCTCAGCGTCTCTCCGGGCCGCAGGGGTTTGTCGGGCAGTCGCAGGAACATGTTCTTATCCAGTTGTTTTTCCACCAGCTGCGTCTCCTGCCCCGCCTGGTACAGGCTGATGCTGCCGATCCGGAGCAGGGGGTGCTGGCCCCCCAGGCCCCCGCGGTGCCCCGGGCCCTCGTTACAGCCTCCGTTAGGGCCCGGCTCGTGCAGAGTGTAGTAAAGCTCCGCCTGCAGCGTCTCGCTCACGCCCTCCAGCAGAGCCTCGGCCGCGCCCTTCCTGCGGCCCAGCGGGGCCACGTTAGTGTTGAACCAGGACTGGGGCAGGTCCAGCTGGGCCAGGCACTGGGCCAGGCTGCCCTTCATCCGGCAGGACGTCTTTATCTCCCGTACATCCCTGAAGGCGTGAAGCCGCACACACGGGAGCTTATCCTGCACCTTGAAGTCGTCCCAGTCCCGCCCGGCGATGTAGAAGAACACCTGGATGGTGGGGGCGCTGGAGAAGACCCGCGTCTGCACGATGAACGCCCGCACCTTCCAGTTGACGGTCAGCGTGCCCGGGATGTCCAGCGGACTGGCCGGCTGCAGCAGCTCCTTGGTCAGGACCTGGTCCCGCGCGAAGGGCCCCAGCGTGATGTTGATGGCGGGCAGCTCTTTGGTCTGAAACACCACGAAGCTCTCGGACCGCTGCAGAGGGTGGCCCCGCTCCCCGGGCCCCGGGGTCCGCTCGGGGGCCGCCGTCTCCCGCAGGAAGAAGGCCAGCTGCGCGTTGGACATTTTGAAGTGGGCGGGCAGGTACAGGCTGGGGGGCGGGGGCGTGGCCCACGCCGAGGAGGTGCTGAGGAGCGCCTCGCTGGACGGGGACACCTTTCCTCCGACCGCTGGAGACAGACAGAGGTCAAAGGGTTAAATACGCAGTTTAAACGACTCCTTTAGTCTTCTGAGGTTCTCACCACAGTAACAGACACGAGGCTAAAACTACTTCATTCACAAACACAGCGGGACTTTCTGTGGGTTTTCTCAGGTCATCTGCAGAATCTCAAGAGAGAAAACCTCGGGCGTTCGCTTCACATTTTTAATCAATTCCAGCGGCTCAGGCCCCCCGTCGGCGGCGGCGGCGGCGGCGGCTCATTAAGTTCTCCGCGTTACATCTCAAACCAACGCTGCGCTGGCACTTTGCTGATTACAGCGAGCGCCGTTTGTCTGACTGAGCGACGGTGGCTCAGGTGCTCAGATCAATCCACTCTGAAACCAGAGGGTCGGAGGATCGATCGCAGGAAAATAAATCCTACAACATATGCTGAGGACGGAGGCAAAACTTTAAACTATAATTTAACTTTTCTTGTAACTTCAAACGCGGCGTGTACAATTAACTGGCAGCTCTTTCTGTTTATGTAAGTGAAAAGATACGGCAATGAGAGAAATGAGCTTCGCCTTCTGCCAATTCCATTTCAGTCTTTTATGCGAGTCTATCTTTCCCAAAGCTTTACAAGGAAATAGTTTGAATAAATCTCATCTGAAATCCCAAACTGCCAAAGACATTTTTACTCCCAGTTTGTAACATTCTGCCCCGACAGGATTCCGTTTTCAATGATGTGTATCTGCGCCACACCCAAAATCCACCTGAGACAAAACACATGAGGTCAGCAGTGCAGCTTATCCAAAGGAAGAGTCCCAAAAGTACCACGTGCAGCTCTGCGTTTGTGACGTCGTGGAAACAAATCAGCGGATCGGTTCATCTTTATGAACTCTTTTGTAATTATAGCGAATTCATGAGACACAGAGCAGAGGGAGCATCAGTCGGCTTCCGTTAGATACGGCTAATACTGTGTTAGTCCCACCTGAACCGAGCACATTTTATGCAGTTTGGCTTTGCCCAAATCTGAAAGCTTCTTGAAAATAAGCGCCAAAATAGAAATGAAAACGAGATGTAAACAAACAAAAAAGTTACAAAAACGCCATAGAACACTTACAAGAAAGTGGCAAAAACTGGTAAAAAATAATAATAATAATAAATAAAAAAAATGAAAAAAATGGCCAATAAAGCAGAAAAAATGTTTTAAAAAAATCTGAAAGAAATTTGTCAAAAAAACAGAAAAAAATGGTCAACACAGCAGAAAAAAAAGGTCAATAAAGCAGAAAAAAATGGTCAATAAAGCAGAAAAAAATGGTCAATAAAGCAGAAAAAAATGGTCAATAAAGCAGAAAAAATGTTTAAAAAAATCTGAAAACAATTGTCAAAAAAGTCGAAAAAAAGGTCAATAAAGCAGAGAAAATGGTTAAAAAAGGCAGAAAAAATTGTCAAAAAAGCAAAAAACAATTGTCAAAAAAGTAGAAAAAAAATGTCAATAAAGCACAAAAACTGGTTAAAAAAGCAGAAAAAAATGTCCAAAAAAAAGTGTTTAAAAATAAAATTGTTTAAAAAAATCTGGGGGAAAAATGATCAAAAAAGCAGAAAAAAATGGTTACAAAAGCAGAAGAAATTGTTTAAAAAATCTGAAAAAAAATTTGTCAAAAAAGAAAACAACAATTGTCAAAAAAGAAAAAAACAATTGTCAAAAAAGCAGATATAACTTGTCAAAAAAGCAACTAAAACCCAACAAAAAGCTGGAAAAATGCAACAAAAATGCAACATAAATAGAGCAAAGAAAGTGTCACCGCTATAACGACACAGTCCAGCTTACAGATGAGCCGAACTCTCCAGTCAAGAAGCTTTCAGATTTGGGGAAAGCTGATCCATATAGCTGGAGTTAAGAGGTTAATATGATTTTGCCTCTTAATATACTTTTACAAAACACAGTTGGAGATCCCACATAACTAATATCAAATTAAAATGATCCCAGAGCATTGCACTAATAGGTAAAGTAAAACATCTATTGGACAGTAAATCCCTATATATTCTTTATTGTTGTCTTTTATTGCCCCATATACGTTATGGTATTGAAGTCTGGGGAAATACTTATAAAAAACATATAAACACTAAAAAAGCTCTGAGAATCGTCCATAAAAAAGGGTTTCGTGATCACACAAATCCTAATTAAAAGTTGAGGATTTGATCAATTTCAAAACTCTCCTGATAATATTTAGAGTCAAACATAACCAGCTTCCTTCAAACATTCAGAAGATGTTCAGAAAGAGAGATGAAAGATACAAGATGAACCTTAAAAACAGCTGGTCTGCACCTCCTTAAAGAGTCTGGTCCTACTGAAGGGGCAGATCTTTGGAACGACCAAGATGAGGAACTTAAGGCTAGCACCTCATTTCAGCAACTCAAACATAAATGTAAAAAAAAAAAAAAATAGACCTGAGAAGACTAGACCTAGAATTACTAATAACAACCTTGCAGCCCAAATATACCAAAAAAACGAAACTAAAAAACGTGACTTATTTAGTGAATAGTAAAAGCATAATGATAAATGACATAGGCTGAATGTTCAATAGTTTTTCAGCTAAAACAACCCTTTAACACATTTGAAACTGTACATGTGGGGAGGCTGGACAGACTCAACAAGTATGATTCTTACCAGACATTTATTTTTCACACAAAGAAACTTCTCATGAACAAAATGGCTCCTCTGTGGCTACAGCAGTCAGCTCTTTACCTCCACCGGTAAGTACCATTACCTCCATGGGTAAATTCCAAATCTAAAAGTTTAGCTGGTAAGTGTAAATATTTCACATAAAACAAGTAGTTTAGTCCACAAATGATAAGAGTTCAAATAAAATTAAAGACAAAGATACAAATCAAATATCATACACAAAAGGAACCCCCCTCGCCACATGGTTCAGCCTGAGATTTCAAAATGGCCGACAAAGACCACGCCTTCCCTTTGCTCCCACCATGTGGTCCAGGTAAGTTTGTTTACTGACAAAATGAACAGACAATGTGAAGCGTGATTATTAGTGATGGCAAGATGAAGCCCCATGAAGCATTGAAGCCTCACAGCCAATTGCATCACACATGGTTAAAAGCATCAAGGTGCTTTATTTGCTCCACTATATGCCATCATGTGGACAAGAAATGTATCAATCAATCAGTAAAAGTGTATTTATATAGTACTTTACAACAACACCAGGAGGACCAAAGTGCTTCTCAGAAAGATAACATGGGCCTGTAGATAATCTCTGTCACTGCATCAACTGCTGCTCGAGTCCTGACAATAAACAGGAAATACGACCATATTAGTCCAGTGCTCCGGTCTCTGCACTGGCTTCCTGTCACTCAGAGAATAGACTTTAAAACAGCTCTGCTTGTTTACAAGTCTTTTCATGGTTTAGCACCAAAGTCCATGTTAGAGCCGTATGAACCATCTCAGGCCCTGAGAACTCCAGGGAGGGGCCTCCTGGTGGTTCCCAGAGTCAGGACTAAACATGGTGAGGCTAAAGCTAAAATCTGGAACAGTCTTCATGAGGACGTGAGACAGGCCTCAACTCTGACAATGTTCAAATCCAGGCTGAAAACAGGTCTTTTTGCCCATAAATATGACTGAAAGTATTTTATCTGCGCTCTCGCCTTTTACTGTAATTGATTATTTTTATGTTGATGTTTTTATTGATTCTATTTGTTTTCTTGTATTTATGCAACTGTGAAGCCCTTTGAATTGCCTTGTGTATGAATTGTGCTCTACAAATAAACTTGCCTACCAAATGTTTACAATCAATTCAGTGTGCTCTAAGTATTAAAAGCAAGTTTGAAAAGATGAGTCTTTAATCTGGATTTAAAAAGGGACAGGTCCGTGAGAATGTATAACATGCTGAGTGCTTACAATTTTATAAATAAAATAAATTTGCGAATTCATAGGAAAATGTGCTTGTTACTTTGTTTATGTCCAACCCAAATACACAAAATGTCACTGTCGCTTTTGTTTTGAATCGCGCTTCAAACCCGCGAATCATTTCCTGAATCAGTCACGTGGTGCGGCCGCTTCCCGAGGCTTCGAACGCCGCCGCACACGTGATCAACACACGCATCGATACGAGCTTCAATAAACACTCCTCTACTCGGCACACGCTTCGAAGCCTCGACGCGATCGGCTCATCGCTATGAAGCGTAATTATGAACTTAAACGAATGAATGGTCTGTTATTGTTCGCTGATGGATGTTTGTGTCCGAAATAAATAATGGGACAAACCCGCTTTGTCACAACATGTACGTGACAATTATTGTTGAGCTAATTGACTAATGCGATTCCAGCTAGAAGCACCGCATGGCTCTGCTGTGTTGTTTATTCTGAGATTAGATCAAGGACCTGCTGACTCCACCTAAGCCAGGGCTGGGCAGGTTCTCTTGGTGTTGGGTTGATTTTCTTCATCGTCAAAAGACTGAGCGCAGAATCCCCCGATTGTCGCCCAAAGTACAGCATCACTTTTAACCTCTTGACTCACGCCTGAACCGAGAGGATCTTTTTCCTCATATCATGTCATCAGATTTTTTTTCCATCATTTTTTTGTTGGGTGTTCAAATCATTTTTGTAATTTTTTTGTAATTTTTGGTCACTTTTGTCTTTTTTCTTTTTTTGTCTTTTTTTTTGGGTCAAATATTAATCACATTTTTGTAAAAAAAAAAAAGAAAAAAGAAAAAAGTCATATTTTTGTCATATTTTTGTCAAATTTTTTGAGTCCTCCTAGGAACGCCCCCACCTCCTGGAGACGCCTCCGTGCTTTCGTCACCAGCCGAGTAACCAACCACTCCTCCTCAGCAGAACCCCCTCCCCACTGATGCCACAGACAGCGTGTGGAGGGGCGTGTCAGAAAGGGTCAGAGGTTCTTAAAGAGACAGAGGCCTATTTCAAGACATTCACTACAGCCATTTTGAGAGAGACATTTTATACAAGGCAGTTATTCTAATTTACTGCATTTACAGACCAACAGAAGGTTTCATCATCATTGTAGTGTGATATAGACTGGTGCTGTGTGACTGAAAAAAGCAGAATACCCGCTCTTTAATATAGAAGGTGCAGTTACACATATGGCCTGAGGTGACAGCAGTGAGTATAAAATGGCGAACTTGCATCCAGACCCTTTAAACTACAGTCAAATGATCGTGATAATATCGTTAATCACAGTTATATTGACTGAGATAATCATGACCCAAATTCCATTATTGTCATATTCATTTTGCCATGTAAATAAAGACACAGGTGGTCCATTGATGAGCTCCAGGCCTCCCCAAAGGAAAACAAACATTCCATCCGCGATCACGGTTAAACCAGCTCCTCCTCCGACCTTGATTTCACCGCCGTGACCTGCCACAGAATCCGCCCGCACTGACCACTCCACCGCTCACAGACTCGATGGAGAAACTGATTCATGCTGTGACCTCAGCTGCGTGAAACAGGCCATTGACCTGCTCTCCCACAGGCGTGTGAGAGAACCCCCCCCCCCCACCCTCCTCACAGCACTTACAGGAGAGTGGTTCTGCCCTGACGGATGAGCCCAGGCACCGGGAGCAGATTAAAGCCGGGGGGGGGGGCGCGTAGAGCCGGAGCTCAATACTTAGTCAATGCGCCTCAATATGACGCTGATGAATAGTTAATGCCTTCCCAGAACCACCTCGACTGGAAAGGGAGGTACAGCCTTTGGTCTCCCGGTGCACAGGGTCTCCTGGTGCACGGGGTCTGGCTGCTAATGGAGGAGGGGGGGCGGACTGTATGTGTTTGTGCAGGTCTTAAATGAAGTCGCACAGTGGAAGAGCTCTCCCGGGCAGCAGGCTGTTTATGGATAAATCAGCACAACCTGACAAAAGACGGATAGGTATTACGGCGCTAATGAGGTTAAAAACTGTAATAAGGTTTGGTAAGAGGAGAGACTCTCGGCGGACGTCTGCGGCTAATTGGATTAAGTTTGATTTGTGAAGTCAAGACACCGAAACAATCTCAAGTAACATCCAGAGGTGCCGGGGCAGCGCTGTTAAACTCATCAGCTGGAGTATTTCATGAGGAATGTTTCTGCAGATTCAAACTCCACGAAAACGAGATTCATAAAGTGGTAAATGAGACGAAATCTGAGGCTGAAATCTGCAGATGTTTTTGTCGACTCATGAAAGTGACAAGAAGTCGAGATCAGGATTAAATGCAACAAGATTCTCTCAATCAAGCGGATCATCCACACGAAACCGGAGTTTAAAGGGTCTGTAAACGAACATTTTCCAAACGAGAGTGGAAAGATCTCAAAACACCGCTTACGTGACCGTATTAACCCCTTTACTCCCACCTGAACCGAGCACATTTTCTCCAGTTTGGCTTTACCCCAGTCCAAAAGCTTCTGGAAAAAAGCTGATGGAAATGGGACAAAAAAGTGAGAAAACATTGATGAAAAAGTGGCAAAAATGTGACAAAAATGTGATAAAAATTTGACAAAAATGTGACAAAAAATTACAAAAAATGAACAAAAAAATGGACGAAAAATGACAAAAAATTGAGAAAAAATGACAAAAAATTGAGAAAAAATGACAAAAAATTGAGAAAAAATGACAAAAAAACGACAAAAAAAATGACAAAAAACTTACAAAAATGAGTTGACTACCCAACAAAAAAATTATGGAAAAAAAATCTGATGAGATGAAAAAGATCCTCTCGGTTCAGGCGTCAGGGTCTTGCAAACGAACATTTTCCAAACTAGAGTCGAAAGATCTCAAAACACCGGTTACGTGACCATATTAAACCTGGTTCACGTGTTAAGAATTCAAAATTATCTGCAGATTTTCCAAACACATCACACACTAGGGCTGGGTATCGTTAACAGTACCTGCTTGGTACCGACCGAAAAGCTCCAGTAGGGGGTGGTATCGAAAAACGTCTCTCTCTTCAGTGCTAATTATCTGTACCTTTTCTCCCATACGTCAATAAATGAGCCAGTGCCTGAACTCAAGAGCAGCTTCAGCGCAAATGCAGATGTTTTCTTAAAGCGAGGCAAAGCTGTAACTTACTAACACTTTAGTCGTTATCAGAGATGGCAGAGCCGCGTCTGAGCCAGGACTAAACCAGGACTAAACCAGGACTTACAGTAAACTGGTTAAGAACCAGGACTAAACCAGGACTAAACCAGGACTGAATAAGAAACTCGATCTCTTAGACACCGAGAAAAGCATGGACGAAAAACATGGGCTATAGCTTTAGCTTTACCTTTAGCTTTACCTTTAGCTTTACCTTTAGATTTAGCTTTAGCTTTACCTTTAGCTTTACCTTTACCTTTAGCTTTACCTTTACCTTTGGCTTTAGATTTAGCTTTAGATTTAGCTTTACCTTTAGCTTTACCTTTAGCTTTACCTTTAGCTTTACCTTTAGATTTAGCTTTAGCTTTACCTTTAGCTTTACCTTTAGATTTAGCTTTAGCTTTACCTTTAGCTTTACCTTTACCTTAAGCTTTACCTTTAGCTTTACCTTTACCTTTAGCTTTACCTTTAGATTTAGCTTTAGCTTTACCTTTAGCTTTACCTTTAGATTTAGCTTTAGCTTTACCTTTTGCTTTACCTTTAGATTTAGCTTTAGCTTTACCTTTAGCTTTACCTTTACCTTTAGCTTTACCTTTAGCTTTACCTTTGGCTTTAGCTTTACCTTTAGATTTAGCTTTAGCTTTACCTTTAGCTTTACTTTTAGCTTTACCGTTACCTTTAGCTTTACCTTTAGCTTTAGCTTTAGATTTAGCTTTACCTTTAGCTTTAGCTTTACCTTTAGCTTTACCTTTAGATTTAGCTTTAGCTTTAGCTTTACTTTTAGCTTTACCGTTACCTTTAGCTTTACCTTTAGCTTTACCTTTACCTTTGGCTTTAGATTTAGCTTTAGATTTAGCTTTACCTTTAGCTTTACCTTTAGCTTTACCTTTAGCTTTACCTTTAGATTTAGCTTTAGCTTTACCTTTAGCTTTACCTTTAGATTTAGCTTTAGCTTTACCTTTAGCTTTACCTTTACCTTAAGCTTTACCTTTAGCTTTACCTTTACCTTTAGCTTTACCTTTAGATTTAGCTTTAGCTTTACCTTTAGCTTTACCTTTAGATTTAGCTTTAGCTTTACCTTTTGCTTTACCTTTAGATTTAGCTTTAGCTTTACCTTTAGCTTTACCTTTACCTTTAGCTTTACCTTTAGCTTTACCTTTGGCTTTAGCTTTACCTTTAGATTTAGCTTTAGCTTTACCTTTAGCTTTACTTTTAGCTTTACCGTTACCTTTAGCTTTACCTTTAGCTTTAGCTTTAGATTTAGCTTTACCTTTAGCTTTAGCTTTACCTTTAGCTTTACCTTTAGATTTAGCTTTAGCTTTAGCTTTACTTTTAGCTTTACCGTTACCTTTAGCTTTACCTTTAGCTTTACCTTTACCTTTAGCTTTAGATTTAGATTTAGCTTTACCTTTAGCTTTAGCTTTACCTTTAGCTTTACCTTTAGATTTAGCTTTAGCTTTAGCTTTACTTTTAGCTTTACCGTTACCTTTAGCTTTACCTTTAGCTTTACCTTTACCTTTGGCTTTAGATTGAGCTTTACCTTTAGCTTTACCTTTAGATTTACCTTTAGATTTACCTTCAGATTTAGCTTTAGATTTACCTATACCTTTAGCTTTACCTTTAGCTTTACCTTTAGCTTTACCTTTGGCTTTAGATTTAGCTTTACCTTTAGCTTTAGCCCCGCAGAGCCTGAAGTTACTGCTGTTGTTACTAGACTCCAGCTGCAGGAGGAGCAGATCAAAGATTGTTTGTGAATAAAGTGAGTGCTCACTCTGCATTAGCCATTTTTGGAACGGTTTTGGTAAATTATTAGTGACAGAGTGAGCGCTCAGTGAGTTTAGAAAAGTTTATCTTTAGTAAAACTGTCCTGATGTGGATCTGTCTCTGCAGCTCAGGAGGGAATAATCGCCTTTCTCTCTTTTATCGCTGCTTAAGTGAGAATTTTGCCCAAAAACTGAAGCTACAGGTGACGCTGCTGCTCCTGTGTTCTTTCTGTTGTGCTGTTTTAGGACTTTCTACTGGACAATACTTTTTAAACACATTATTTTAACCAAAAAGCAGGTAAAGAAAAAAAACTATCACAGCCTATCACACCTCAGGAACATTTCCCCTAAAAAGCAACAAAAAATGAGGTGAAAAATAACGTGAAAACTGACAACGCGAGGAAAAAGATCAGTTCAGATCAGTTTTGCAGGTCTTAGCTTTCAAATGAGGCTGGCCTATAGGCTGTGAGCTCCAGTTGCGAAGCTTTAGATTTGGGTATAGAAAATGTGCTCGGTAAGAAGTTAAAGGAGAAAACTATGGCGTCTCTCGCAAAAATAGTCCATTTTATTTCCCCAAACCCCAGAGCCGCCCCTGCCAGACAGTCAGCAGTCGATCCGATGATGAAAAAGCCCCGCGGCGGAACCGAGGTCGGCCACAATTGAAAGAGTGATTTTGATAAAGTCTGAATCAATTACATTTTGATTAATTGCAGAAACCTCACACATAAAAACCCCACAAACCTGTCCCAGGAGGTGAGGAACGAACCGGCTCATGTCCCGTCACAGCCCAGGACTAAAGCCACAGGCCAGGACTCAAGTCACGGCCCAGGACTAAAGTCACAGCCCAGGACTAAAGTCACGGCCCAGGACTAAAGGCACGGCCCAGGACTAAAGGCACGGCCCAGGAATCAAGTCACGGCCCAGGACTAAAGCCACGGCCCAGGACTAAAGTCACAGGCCAGGACTAAAGGCACGGCCCAGGACTAAAGTCAGAGCCCAGGACTAAAGGCACGGCCCAGGACTAAAGTCACTTGCAGGACTCAAGTCACGGCCCAGGACTAAAGTCACAGCCCAGGACTAAAGTCACGGCCCAGGACTAAAGTCACGGCCCAGGACTCAAGTCACGGCCCAGGACTCAAGTCACGGCCCAGGACTAAAGCCACGGCCCAGGACTAAAGTCACGGCCCAGGACTAAAGTCACGGCCCAGGACTAAAGTCACGGCCCAGGACTAAAGTCAGAGCCCAGGGCTTAATTCACGGCCCAGGACTAAAGTCACGGCCCAGGACTCAAGTCACGGCCCAGGACTCAAGTCACGGCCCAGGACTCAAGTCACGGCTCAGGACTAAAGTCACAGGCCAGGACTAAAGTCACGGCCCAGGACTCAAGTCACGGCCCAGGACTAAAGTCAGAGCCCAGGACTCAAGTCACGGCCCAGGACTAAAGTCACAGCCCAGGACTAAAGTCACGGCCCAGGACTAAAGTCACGGCCCAGGACTCAAGTCACGGCCCAGGACTCAAGTCACGGCCCAGGACTCAAGTCACGGCCCAGGACTCAAGTCACGGCCCAGGACTAAAGTCACGGCCCAGGACTAAAGTCACGGCCCAGGACTAAAGCCACGGCCCAGGACTCAAGTCACGGCCCAGGACTCAAGTCACAGCCCAGGACTAAAGTCACAGCCCAGGACAAAAGTCACGGCCCAGGACTAAAGTCACGGCCCAGGACTAAAGTCACGGCCCAGGACTAAAGCCACGGCCCAGGACTAAAGTCACGGCCCAGGACTTAAGTCACGGCCCAGGACTCAAGTCACAGGCCAGGACTAAAGTCACAGGCCAGGACAAAAGTCACGGCCCAGGACAAAAGTCACGGCCCAGGACTAAAGTCACGGCCCAGGACTAAAGTCACGGCCCAGGACTAAAGTCACGGCCCACGACTAAAGCCACGGCCCAGGACTAAAGTCACGGCCCAGGACTAAAGTCACGGCCCAGGACTAAAGTCACGGCCCAGGACTAAAGTCACGGCCCAGGAC
>NW_027639070.1:5000-57506 GCF_951799975.1 Gobius niger
TTAGTCCAGATGCCCTCCCCCAACTGAGAGTTAGACCAGATGCCCTCCCACAACTGAGAGTTAGTCCAGATGCCCTCCCCCAACTGAGAGTTAGTCCAGATGCCCTCCCACAACTGAGAGTTAGTCCAGATGCCCTCCCCCAACTGAGAGTTAGTCCAGATGCCCTCCCACAACTGAGTTAGTCCAGATGCCCTCCCACAACTGAGAGTTAGTCCAGATGCCCTCCCACAACCAGGCCTGAGTTGGTCCAGATGCCCTCCCCCAACTGAGAGTTAGTCCAGATGCCCTCCCCCAACTGAGAGTTAGTCCAGATGCCCTCCCACAACTGAGAGTTAGACCAGATGCCCTCCCCCAACTGAGAGTTAGTCCAGATGCCCTCCCACAACTGAGAGTTAGACCAGATGCCCTCCCACAACTGAGAGTTAGTCCAGATGCCCTCCCACAACTGAGAGTTAGTCCAGATGCCCTCCCACAACTGAGAGTTAGACCAGATGCCCTCCCCCAACTGAGAGTTAGTCCAGATGCCCTCCCACAACTGAGAGTTAGTCCAGATGCCCTCCCACAACTGAGAGTTAGTCCAGATGCCCTCCCACAACTGAGAGTTAGTCCAGATGCCCTCCCACAACTGAGTTAGTCCAGATGCCCTCCCACAACTGAGAGTTAGTCCAGATGCCCTCCCCCAACTGAGAGTTAGTCCAGATGCCCTCCCACAACTGAGAGTTAGTCCAGATGCCCTCCCACAACTGAGAGTTAGTCCAGATGCCCTCCCCCAACTGAGAGTTAGTCCAGATGCCCTCCCACAACTGAGAGTTAGTCCAGATGCCCTCCCCCAACTGAGAGTTAGTCCAGATGCCCTCCCACAACTGAGAGTTAGTCCAGATGCCCTCCCACAACTGAGAGTTAGACCAGATGCCCTCCCCCAACTGAGAGTTAGTCCAGATGCCCTCCCACAACTGAGAGTTAGACCAGATGCCCTCCCACAACTGAGAGTTAGTCCAGATGCCCTCCCACAACCAGGCCTGAGTTGGTCCAGATGCCCTCCCACAACTGAGAGTTAGACCAGATGCCCTCCCACAACTGAGTTAGTCCAGATGCCCTCCCCCAACTGAGAGTTAGACCAGATGCCCTCCCACAACTGAGTTAGTCCAGATGCCCTCCCACAACTGAGAGTTAGTCCAGATGCCCTCCCCCAACTGAGAGTTAGTCCAGATGCCCTCCCACAACTGAGAGTTAGTCCAGATGCCCTCCCCCAACTGAGAGTTAGTCCAGATGCCCTCCCACAACTGAGAGTTAGTCCAGATGCCCTCCCACAACTGAGTTAGTCCAGATGCCCTCCCACAACTGAGAGTTAGTCCAGATGCCCTCCCGTAACTGAGAGTTAGTCCAGATGCCCTCCCCCAACTGAGAGTTAGTCCAGATGCCCTCCCGTAACTGAGTTAGTCCAGATGCCCTCCCACAACTGAGAGTTAGTCCAGATGCCCTCCCACAACTGAGTTAGTCCAGATGCCCTCCCACAACTGAGAGTTAGTCCAGATGCCCTCCCCCAACTGAGAGTTAGTCCAGATGCCCTCCCGTAACTGAGAGTTAGTCCAGATGCCCTCCCCCAACTGAGAGTTAGTCCAGATGCCCTCCCACAACTGAGTTAGTCCAGATGCCCTCCCACAACTGAGAGTTAGTCCAGATGCCCTCCCCCAACTGAGAGTTAGTCCAGATGCCCTCCCACAACTGAGAGTTAGACCAGATGCCCTCCCCCAACTGAGAGTTAGTCCAGATGCCCTCCCCAACTGAGAGTTAGTCCAGATGCCCTCCCCCAACTGAGAGTTAGTCCAGATGCCCTCCCACAACTGAGAGTTAGTCCAGATGCCCTCCCACAACTGAGAGTTAGTCCAGATGCCCTCCCACAACTGAGAGTTAGTCCAGATGCCCTCCCACAACTGAGAGTTAGTCCAGATGCCCTCCCCCAACTGAGAGTTAGTCCAGATGCCCTCCCCCAACTGAGAGTTAGTCCAGATGCCCTCCCACAACTGAGAGTTAGTCCAGATGCCCTCCCCCAACTGAGAGTTAGTCCAGATGCCCTCCCACAACTGAGAGTTAGTCCAGATGCCCTCCCCCAACTGAGAGTTAGTCCAGATGCCCTCCCACAACTGAGAGTTAGTCCAGATGCCCTCCCACAACCAGGCCTGAGTTGGTCCAGATGCCCTCCCACAACTGAGAGTTAGTCCAGATGCCCTCCCACAACTGAGAGTTAGTCCAGATGCCCTCCCACAACTGAGAGTTAGTCCAGATGCCCTCCCACAACTGAGAGTTAGTCCAGATGCCCTCCCCCAACTGAGAGTTAGACCAGATGCCCTCCCACAACTGAGTTAGTCCAGATGCCCTCCCACAACTGAGAGTTAGTCCAGATGCCCTCCCGTAACTGAGAGTTAGTCCATATGCCCTCCCCCAACTGAGAGTTAGTCCAGATGCCCTCCCCCAACTGAGAGTTAGTCCAGATGCCCTCCCACAACTGAGAGTTAGTCCAGATGCCCTCCCCCAACTGAGAGTTAGTCCAGATGCCCTCCCACAACTGAGAGTTAGTCCAGATGCCCTCCCCCAACTGAGAGTTAGTCCAGATGCCCTCCCGTAACTGAGAGTTAGTCCATATGCCCTCCCCCAACTGAGAGTTAGTCCAGATGCCCTCCCCCAACTGAGAGTTAGTCCAGATGCCCTCCCCCAACTGAGAGTTAGTCCAGATGCCCTCCCCCAACTGAGAGTTAGTCCAGATGCCCTCCCACAACTGAGAGTTAGTCCAGATGCCCTCCCACAACTGAGAGTTAGTCCAGATGCCCTCCCACAACTGAGAGTTAGTCCAGATGCCCTCCCCCAACTGAGAGTTAGTCCAGATGCCCTCCCACAACTGAGAGTTAGTCCAGATGCCCTCCCGTAACTGAGAGTTAGTCCAGATGCCCTCCCACAACTGAGAGTTAGTCCAGATGCCCTCCCCCAACTGAGAGTTAGTCCAGATGCCCTCCCCCAACTGAGAGTTAGTCCAGATGCCCTCCCACAACTGAGTTAGTCCAGATGCCCTCCCACAACTGAGAGTTAGTCCAGATGCCCTCCCCCAACTGAGAGTTAGTCCAGATGCCCTCCCACAACTGAGAGTTAGACCAGATGCCCTCCCACAACTGAGAGTTAGTCCAGATGCCCTCCCCCAACTGAGAGTTAGTCCAGATGCCCTCCCACAACTGAGAGTTAGTCCAGATGCCCTCCCACAACTGAGAGTTAGTCCAGATGCCCTCCCACAACTGAGAGTTAGTCCAGATGCCCTCCCCCAACTGAGAGTTAGTCCAGATGCCCTCCCACAACTGAGAGTTAGTCCAGATGCCCTCCCGTAACTGAGAGTTAGTCCAGATGCCCTCCCACAACTGAGAGTTAGTCCAGATGCCCTCCCCCAACTGAGAGTTAGTCCAGATGCCCTCCCCCAACTGAGAGTTAGTCCAGATGCCCTCCCCCAACTGAGAGTTAGTCCAGATGCCCTCCCACAACTGAGTTAGTCCAGATGCCCTCCCACAACTGAGAGTTAGTCCAGATGCCCTCCCCCAACTGAGAGTTAGTCCAGATGCCCTCCCACAACTGAGTTAGACCAGATGCCCTCCCACAACTGAGAGTTAGTCCAGATGCCCTCCCCCAACTGAGAGTTAGTCCAGATGCCCTCCCACAACTGAGAGTTAGACCAGATGCCCTCCCACAACTGAGAGTTAGTCCAGATGCCCTCCCACAACTGAGAGTTAGTCCAGATGCCCTCCCACAACTGAGAGTTAGACCAGATGCCCTCCCCCAACTGAGAGTTAGTCCAGATGCCCTCCCACAACTGAGAGTTAGTCCAGATGCCCTCCCACAACTGAGAGTTAGTCCAGATGCCCTCCCACAACTGAGAGTTAGTCCAGATGCCCTCCCACAACTGAGAGTTAGTCCAGATGCCCTCCCACAACTGAGAGTTAGACCAGATGCCCTCCCCCAACTGAGAGTTAGACCAGATGCCCTCCCCCAACTGAGAGTTAGTCCAGATGCCCTCCCACAACTGAGTTAGTCCAGATGCCCTCCCACAACTGAGTTAGTCCAGATGCCCTCCCACAACTGAGAGTTAGTCCAGATGCCCTCCCACAACTGAGAGTTAGTCCAGATGCCCTCCCACAACTGAGTTAGTCCAGATGCCCTCCCACAACTGAGAGTTAGTCCAGATGCCCTCCCACAACTGAGTTAGTCCAGATGCCCTCCCACAACTGAGAGTTAGTCCAGATGCCCTCCCACAACTGAGAGTTAGTCCAGATGCCCTCCCACAACTGAGTTAGTCCAGATGCCCTCCCACAACTGAGAGTTAGTCCAGATGCCCTCCCACAACTGAGAGTTAGTCCAGATGCCCTCCCACAACTGAGTTAGTCCAGATGCCCTCCCCCAACTGAGAGTTAGACCAGATGCCCTCCCCCAACTGAGAGTTAGACCAGATGCCCTCCCCCAACTGAGAGTTAGACCAGATGCCCTCCCACAACTGAGTTAGTCCAGATGCCCTCCCCCAACTGAGAGTTAGACCAGATGCCCTCCCACAACTGAGTTAGTCCAGATGCCCTCCCACAACTGAGAGTTAGTCCAGATGCCCTCCCCCAACTGAGAGTTAGTCCAGATGCCCTCCCCCAACTGAGAGTTAGTCCAGATGCCCTCCCACAACTGAGTTAGTCCAGATGCCCTCCCACAACTGAGAGTTAGTCCAGATGCCCTCCCCCAACTGAGAGTTAGTCCAGATGCCCTCCCCCAACTGAGAGTTAGTCCAGATGCCCTCCCCCACTGAGAGTTAGTCCAGATGCCCTCCCACAACTGAGAGTTAGTCCAGATGCCCTCCCACAACTGAGAGTTAGTCCAGATGCCCTCCCCCAACTGAGAGTTAGTCCAGATGCCCTCCCACAACTGAGAGTTAGTCCAGATGCCCTCCCCCAACTGAGAGTTAGTCCAGATGCCCTCCCCCAACTGAGAGTTAGTCCAGATGCCCTCCCACAACTGAGTTAGTCCAGATGCCCTCCCCCAACTGAGAGTTAGACCAGATGCCCTCCCACAACTGAGTTAGTCCAGATGCCCTCCCACAACTGAGTTAGTCCAGATGCCCTCCCACAACTGAGTTAGTCCAGATGCCCTCCCACAACTGAGAGTTAGTCCAGATGCCCTCCCACAACTGAGAGTTAGTCCAGATGCCCTCCCACAACTGAGAGTTAGTCCAGATGCCCTCCCCCAACTGAGAGTTAGTCCAGATGCCCTCCCACAACTGAGAGTTAGTCCAGATGCCCTCCCACAACTGAGAGTTAGTCCAGATGCCCTCCCCCAACTGAGAGTTAGTCCAGATGCCCTCCCACAACTGAGAGTTAGTCCAGATGCCCTCCCACAACTGAGAGTTAGTCCAGATGCCCTCCCCCCACTGAGAGTTAGTCCAGATGCCCTCCCACAACTGAGAGTTAGTCCAGATGCCCTCCCACAACTGAGAGTCTGTCCAGATGCCCTCCCCCCACTGAGAGTTAGTCCAGATGCCCTCCCACAACTGAGAGTTAGACCAGATGCCCTCCCACAACTGAGAGTTAGACCAGATGCCCTCCCACAACTGAGAGTCTGTCCAGATGCCCTCCCCCAACTGAGAGTTAGACCAGATGCCCTCCCACAACTGAGAGTTAGACCAGATGCCCTCCCACAACTGAGAGTTAGTCCAGATGCCCTCCCACAACTGAGAGTTAGTCCAGATGCCCTCCCACAACTGAGAGTTAGTCCAGATGCCCTCCCACAACTGAGAGTTAGACCAGATGCCCTCCCCCCACTGAGTTAGTCCAGATGCCCTCCCACAACTGAGAGTTAGTCCAGATGCCCTCCCACAACTGAGAGTTAGTCCAGATGCCCTCCCACAACTGAGTTAGACCAGATGCCCTCCCCCAACTGAGAGTTAGTCCAGATGCCCTCCCACAACTGAGAGTTAGTCCAGATGCCCTCCCCCAACTGAGAGTTAGTCCAGATGCCCTCCCCCAACTGAGAGTTAGTCCAGATGCCCTCCCCCAACTGAGAGTTAGTCCAGATGCCCTCCCCCAACTGAGAGTTAGTCCAGATGCCCTCCCACAACTGAGAGTTAGTCCAGATGCCCTCCCCCAACTGAGAGTTAGACCAGATGCCCTCCCCCAACTGAGAGTTAGTCCAGATGCCCTCCCACAACTGAGAGTTAGTCCAGATGCCCTCCCCCAACTGAGAGTTAGTCCAGATGCCCTCCCACAACTGAGAGTTAGTCCAGATGCCCTCCCACAACTGAGAGTTAGACCAGATGCCCTCCCCCAACTGAGAGTTAGTCCAGATGCCCTCCCACAACTGAGAGTTAGTCCAGATGCCCTCCCACAACTGAGAGTTAGTCCAGATGCCCTCCCACAACTGAGAGTTAGTCCAGATGCCCTCCCACAACTGAGAGTTAGTCCAGATGCCCTCCCACAACTGAGAGTTAGTCCAGATGCCCTCCCCCAACTGAGAGTTAGTCCAGATGCCCTCCCACAACTGAGAGTTAGTCCAGATGCCCTCCCACAACTGAGAGTTAGTCCAGATGCCCTCCCCCAACTGAGAGTTAGACCAGATGCCCTCCCACAACTGAGAGTTAGTCCAGATGCCCTCCCACAACTGAGAGTTAGTCCAGATGCCCTCCCCCAACTGAGAGTTAGACCAGATGCCCTCCCACAACTGAGAGTTAGTCCAGATGCCCTCCCCCAACTGAGAGTTAGTCCAGATGCCCTCCCCCAACTGAGAGTTAGTCCAGATGCCCTCCCACAACTGAGAGTTAGTCCAGATGCCCTCCCCCAACTGAGAGTTAGTCCAGATGCCCTCCCACAACTGAGAGTTAGTCCAGATGCCCTCCCCCAACTGAGAGTTAGTCCAGATGCCCTCCCACAACTGAGAGTTAGTCCAGATGCCCTCCCACAACTGAGAGTTAGTCCAGATGCCCTCCCCCAACTGAGAGTTAGACCAGATGCCCTCCCACAACTGAGAGTTAGTCCAGATGCCCTCCCACAACTGAGAGTTAGTCCAGATGCCCTCCCACAACTGAGAGTTAGTCCAGATGCCCTCCCCCAACTGAGAGTTAGACCAGATGCCCTCCCACAACTGAGAGTTAGTCCAGATGCCCTCCCACAACTGAGAGTTAGACCAGATGCCCTCCCACAACTGAGAGTTAGTCCAGATGCCCTCCCACAACTGAGAGTTAGTCCAGATGCCCTCCCCCAACTGAGAGTTAGTCCAGATGCCCTCCCCCAACTGAGAGTTAGTCCAGATGCCCTCCCACAACTGAGAGTTAGTCCAGATGCCCTCCCACAACTGAGAGTTAGTCCAGATGCCCTCCCACAACTGAGAGTTAGTCCAGATGCCCTCCCCCAACTGAGAGTTAGTCCAGATGCCCTCCCACAACTGAGAGTTAGACCAGATGCCCTCCCCCAACTGAGAGTTAGTCCAGATGCCCTCCCACAACTGAGAGTTAGTCCAGATGCCCTCCCACAACTGAGAGTTAGTCCAGATGCCCTCCCACAACTGAGAGTTAGTCCAGATGCCCTCCCACAACTGAGAGTTAGTCCAGATGCCCTCCCACAACCAGGCCTGAGTTGGTCCAGATGCCCTCCCCCAACTGAGAGTTAGACCAGATGCCCTCCCCCAACTGAGAGTTAGACCAGATGCCCTCCCACAACTGAGTTAGTCCAGATGCCCTCCCCCAACTGAGAGTTAGACCAGATGCCCTCCCACAACTGAGTTAGTCCAGATGCCCTCCCACAACTGAGAGTTAGTCCAGATGCCCTCCCCCAACTGAGAGTTAGTCCAGATGCCCTCCCACAACTGAGTTAGTCCAGATGCCCTCCCACAACTGAGAGTTAGTCCAGATGCCCTCCCCCAACTGAGAGTTAGTCCAGATGCCCTCCCCCAACTGAGAGTTAGTCCAGATGCCCTCCCCCAACTGAGAGTTAGTCCAGATGCCCTCCCACAACTGAGTTAGTCCAGATGCCCTCCCACAACTGAGAGTTAGTCCAGATGCCCTCCCACAACTGAGAGTTAGTCCAGATGCCCTCCCCCAACTGAGAGTTAGTCCAGATGCCCTCCCACAACTGAGAGTTAGTCCAGATGCCCTCCCCCAACTGAGAGTTAGTCCAGATGCCCTCCCACAACTGAGTTAGTCCAGATGCCCTCCCACAACTGAGTTAGTCCAGATGCCCTCCCCCAACTGAGAGTTAGTCCAGATGCCCTCCCCAACTGAGAGTTAGTCCAGATGCCCTCCCCCAACTGAGTTAGTCCAGATGCCCTCCCCCAACTGAGAGTTAGTCCAGATGCCCTCCCACAACTGAGAGTTAGTCCAGATGCCCTCCCACAACTGAGAGTTAGTCCAGATGCCCTCCCCCAACTGAGAGTTAGTCCAGATGCCCTCCCACAACTGAGAGTTAGTCCAGATGCCCTCCCCCAACTGAGAGTTAGTCCAGATGCCCTCCCACAACCAGGCCTGAGTTGGTCCAGATGCCCTCCCACAACTGAGAGTTAGTCCAGATGCCCTCCCACAACTGAGAGTTAGTCCAGATGCCCTCCCACAACTGAGAGTTAGTCCAGATGCCCTCCCACAACTGAGAGTTAGTCCAGATGCCCTCCCACAACTGAGAGTTAGTCCAGATGCCCTCCCACAACTGAGAGTTAGTCCAGATGCCCTCCCACAACCAGGCCTGAGTTGGTCCAGATGCCCTCCCCCAACTGAGAGTTAGACCAGATGCCCTCCCCCAACTGAGAGTTAGACCAGATGCCCTCCCACAACTGAGTTAGTCCAGATGCCCTCCCCCAACTGAGAGTTAGACCAGATGCCCTCCCACAACTGAGTTAGTCCAGATGCCCTCCCACAACTGAGAGTTAGTCCAGATGCCCTCCCCCAACTGAGAGTTAGTCCAGATGCCCTCCCCCAACTGAGAGTTAGTCCAGATGCCCTCCCACAACTGAGTTAGTCCAGATGCCCTCCCACAACTGAGAGTTAGTCCAGATGCCCTCCCACAACTGAGAGTTAGACCAGATGCCCTCCCACAACTGAGAGTTAGTCCAGATGCCCTCCCACAACTGAGAGTTAGACCAGATGCCCTCCCCCAACTGAGAGTTAGTCCAGATGCCCTCCCACAACTGAGAGTTAGACCAGATGCCCTCCCCCAACTGAGAGTTAGACCAGATGCCCTCCCCCAACTGAGAGTTAGACCAGATGCCCTCCCACAACTGAGAGTTAGTCCAGATGCCCTCCCACAACTGAGAGTTAGACCAGATGCCCTCCCCCAACTGAGAGTTAGACCAGATGCCCTCCCACAACTGAGAGTTAGTCCAGATGCCCTCCCACAACTGAGAGTTAGACCAGATGCCCTCCCACAACTGAGAGTTAGACCAGATGCCCTCCCACAACTGAGAGTTAGTCCAGATGCCCTCCCACAACTGAGAGTTAGACCAGATGCCCTCCCCCAACTGAGAGTTAGTCCAGATGCCCTCCCACAACTGAGAGTTAGTCCAGATGCCCTCCCACAACTGAGAGTTAGTCCAGATGCCCTCCCACAACTGAGAGTTAGTCCAGATGCCCTCCCACAACTGAGAGTTAGACCAGATGCCCTCCCACAACTGAGAGTTAGTCCAGATGCCCTCCCACAACTGAGAGTTAGTCCAGATGCCCTCCCCCAACTGAGAGTTAGTCCAGATGCCCTCCCACAACTGAGTTAGTCCAGATGCCCTCCCACAACTGAGTTAGTCCAGATGCCCTCCCCCAACTGAGAGTTAGTCCAGATGCCCTCCCACAACTGAGAGTTAGTCCAGATGCCCTCCCCCAACTGAGAGTTAGTCCAGATGCCCTCCCCCAACTGAGAGTTAGTCCAGATGCCCTCCCCAACTGAGAGTTAGTCCAGATGCCCTCCCCCAACTGAGTTAGTCCAGATGCCCTCCCCCAACTGAGAGTTAGTCCAGATGCCCTCCCCCAACTGAGTTAGTCCAGATGCCCTCCCACAACTGAGTTAGTCCAGATGCCCTCCCCCAACTGAGAGTTAGTCCAGATGCCCTCCCACAACTGAGTTAGTCCAGATGCCCTCCCCCAACTGAGAGTTAGACCAGATGCCCTCCCACAACTGAGTTAGTCCAGATGCCCTCCCACAACTGAGTTAGTCCAGATGCCCTCCCACAACTGAGTTAGTCCAGATGCCCTCCCACAACTGAGAGTTAGTCCAGATGCCCTCCCACAACTGAGAGTTAGTCCAGATGCCCTCCCACAACTGAGAGTTAGTCCAGATGCCCTCCCACAACTGAGAGTTAGTCCAGATGCCCTCCCACAACTGAGAGTTAGTCCAGATGCCCTCCCCCAACTGAGAGTTAGACCAGATGCCCTCCCACAACTGAGAGTTAGACCAGATGCCCTCCCACAACTGAGAGTTAGTCCAGATGCCCTCCCACAACTGAGAGTTAGTCCAGATGCCCTCCCACAACTGAGAGTTAGTCCAGATGCCCTCCCACAACTGAGAGTTAGTCCAGATGCCCTCCCACAACTGAGAGTTAGTCCAGATGCCCTCCCACAAC
This sequence comes from Gobius niger, assembly GCF_951799975.1. Classification (NCBI taxonomy): domain Eukaryota; kingdom Metazoa; phylum Chordata; class Actinopteri; order Gobiiformes; family Gobiidae; genus Gobius; species Gobius niger. The sequence continues at coordinate 15,603 of NW_027639070.1, forward strand.
TGAGAGTTAGACCAGATGCCCTCCCACAACCAGGCCTGAGATTAAAGCTCTATATCAGGCTGAATCGAATCCTCCCGACTCCTCCCGACTCCTCCCGACTCCTCCTGACTCCTCCTGACTCCTCCTGACTCCTCCTGACTCCTCCCGACTCCTCCCGACTCCTCCCGACTCCTCCCGACTCCTCCCGACTCCTCCCGACTCCTCCTGACTCCTCCCGACTCCTCCCGACTCCTCCCGACTCCTCCCGACTCCTCCCGACTCCTCCTGACTCCTCCCGACTCCTCCCGACTCCTCCTGACTCCTCCTGACTCCTCCCGACTCCTCCCGACTCCTCCTGACTCCTCCTGACTCCTGCTCTCTCCTGGTAAACGACTGTCTTCGACCGTCTTATGTATGATTGTCAAACCAACCTCATCCAGGAAGTGCCCAAGGAGTCGGCCCCGCCCCTGCAGAGTAAAGATACACGCCCCCTTTTCACCTCCTCTGTAAAGGGACCACCTGATCAGTGTCCACAGTGGAGGCATTCACATCTATAACGTCACAATAATCCAAAACAGGCAGAAAAGCAGCATCACAAGTTTCTTCCAGGCTCCAAACGATCAGCACGAGTTTTAGTTTTCATCTGTGAATCCGCTTTTTTATATGGGTTTTAAAAGATAAACAATCTTCAATTAAAATTCAAAGATACTTATATTCAGTTAGTTGGATTTGATGCCCCTCATTTGAACTGATGGGAGGCATGTTATAATGAAAAGAAGTGGCCCAAGGATCGATCCCTGGGGTACACTGATGATTCTGTGAAAAGGCTTGATTTTTACGCATTGTGTCATATTTGTAAAAACAAACCATCCAACAGTGGTTTGAGATCCAGTTTTCTGTAGTTTTTCACTTAGTGTTTGATTACAGAGGAACAGCTCCCCCTGGTGGCCGTGTCTCAGCCCTGCCCTGCACGGCCATCACGGCTGTGTTTAAAGGGCTTCTCCAACAACGGCCCTGTTTGTGACGGAGATGAACAGACCCTGACCCAGACAGAGAAGCTTCGAAAAGCCAGAATCAAACATTCATGAGAAACACCGGGAACGAGGAAACTCTTCAAGAGGAACAAAGAGGAACATCAGGGTCAGAGGGTTCATCCAGGAAGCAGAACTAAGTAACTTGTTTACCTTCATAAATCCTTTCCTCTGAGGGTAATACAAGTGTTACTGGGATGATTAAACAGTATTTACAGCCAAGCCTGAGTGAAAACCATGATCTCCTTTGTGTAAGTGGATGAACAACATCCCTCTGTCCCTTTGTCTTTTCTGTCAGCGCAGGATTTACTCTCACAGATGATTAATGAGTAAAAACACAACATGTACGACACCTGCAGTGGCGCTTACGGCCTCTAGGGGCACGAGTTACTTAGTGCTGCTTTAACCCCTTAACTCCCACCTGAACCAAGCATGTTTTCTGCAGTTTGGCTTTACCCCAATCCAAAAGCTTCTGGAGAAAAGGTGAGAATAATAGTGACAGAACTGAGAGGAAAACAGTGATGAAGATGTGACAAGAAAGTGACAAAAAATAACAAAGAAACACAAATAATGAGAAAAAAATGAGGAAAAAAAAGAAAAAAAAAGTGAAAAAATAACAATAAAAGAAAAAAAAAATGAACAAAAAAATGAAAAAAAAAGTGACGAAAAAATTGAAAAAATGTGACAAAAAATAACAAAAAAAGACAAAAAATAAAAAAAAAAATGAAAAAAATGAAAACAAATTTGACTAAAAAATGAAAAAAAAAAGTGACGAAAAAATGGCAAAAAAAGACAAAAATTGAAGAAAAAATGAAGAAAAATGTGACAAAAATGTGACAAAAAATAACAAAGAAACACAAATAATGACAAAAAAAATGAAAACAAAAATGTGACAAAAAAAACAAAAATAGACAAAAAATGAGGAAAAAAAAATGAAAAAATGTTTTTAAAAAAATAAAAAAAAATAAGGAAAAAAAAAGGGACAAAAAAGGGACAAAAAATTGATTTAAAAAAAAGGACAAAAACGTTACAAAATGAGTTGAAACCCCCCCCCCCCCCCAAAAAAAAAAAAAACAAGATGGAAAAAAATGTGATAACGTGAGGAAAAAGATCCATTTAGATGAGTTTTGTAGATCTTAGCTTTCAAATGGGGCGTTACTCTGGCCTACAGGATTTGGGTAAAGCTGAACTGGAGAAAATGCTCTCGGTTCAGGCGGGAGTTAAGAGGTTAAACTATATCAGTCTGGTCTCGGAGAAAAAGTTTCGGTTCAACCGGTATCGATGAAATGAAAATATCTGTTATCTTTAGCTTAGAGTTAAAGGAAGTGTTTCAGCTCAACTCCCCCATTTTTGCACAATGTCTTTGTCGTTTTCAGTTTGTTTCCCTCATTCTTGCTATTTTTTTTCTCCTTAATTTCCCCCGATTTTTCTGAATATTTCTGCCTTTTTTCTTTATTTTTTTTGCCCCAATTTTATCTTGTTTTCCCAACATTCCCTCTCACTTATTACTGAGTTATTATTAAGATTTCCCCCATTTGTCCCACATTTCTTGACATTGAACATGTCTCACATTATTGTTCTGCCTCCTGGTTCTCGACGACACATAGTATCGGTATCGGTATCGGAAAAAACAAGTATCGGTAAAGTATCGAACAACATAAATAAACCCGGCTCTGTCTCTCGGCCGTCGTCATGACTCAAACACGTGATGTCTGTGTGATTCCAGCGAAGCCTCGTGTTGAGTATTTCCCTCCTCTCAGTCGCCGGGTCCTGTTTAACCCGCGTGCAGTCGTGTGGTGGTGTTCAGCCCCGGGACAGGTGTGACTTTCCCCGCCGCGGCTGAAGGACAGGACGGGCCCGGGATCGTAACGTGCCGCCGGGTCGGTGCAATTAAGCGGCGGCGGAGCAGAAACGAGGGCTTTACGAGGAGACTGACGGAGGGGGGAGAGTTCCCGGGTCACAGCGCGGTGGGTGGGGAGAGGGGGAGGAGAGGAGGGGGGGGGGGGGGGACACGTGGAGGTGACAGTCACTTAAATTAGGAGCGCGATGATGGAGGTGCAGAAACAAGACGGCGACGAAGGAGGGGCTCGGGTGAAATATGAAATAATAACCACTTTAAAGGAACAGGCAGTGTTTTTATCACGCAAAACAACCAAAGATGTGGTTAGCGTTTGGCCTCTCCCAGTGTATTCCTATGGCTCCAAACGGGGTGAAGCTAGAAGTGACCGAGCTCTTCCACAAAGACCAGACAGGTACGGATCAACTCGTCTAAGCTCAGGTAAGATCAGATCTCAGTCTGGAAGAACGGTTCCTTTAAACCAGGGGTGCCCAAAGTGGGGCCCGCGGGCCAAATATGGCCCGCCGACACAATTCTGTTGGCCCGCCAGAGAGTGACCTACTTTTGCGCTGCATGTGGTTAATACTAACTCTCTTCCATTCATTCTCAATGGTAAATATGGGTGCAGTACACTTTTTGACCACCAGCGTCAAATTGGGGGCGCTGTTTCTCTCCTTTCACAAAGTTAAGGAAACACTGTTGTGGTGCAATGGCCGCTGGCTGCTCTGCTTTTTGACCACGAACCTGGGGGCCGCCAATGCTCCGGCATTGCTGTAGTACCTCCATATCGCCACTAGGCCCCCATTGAAAAGCTTTGGAGTTTAGACGCCTTAAAAACAACTTTAAAGCCTGGTTTCAATTTTTTCAACACTAGACTAGGCTAGATCTTCCTCCTGAGAAAACGCTGGGTTAATCACAATATATGAAACCAGGCTGGTTTTCGTAATAATCTGGTACTTAATGAGGGCGGGACTGTTAGCATTGGAGCAGCGCGAGCTACACGTCACACAAGTCAACAGTGAAGATCCCGCCCTTATGCCCTTTTTAGGAACATGCTTCGTCAGAGCTGGGGAGGGGGAGCCTGTAAATCCTCCATGAATTCCCCTACGGCCATGGTCGTTATGGTAAACGGGGAGGAGTGAGGAGGAGACGTCCATTATTTTTACAGTCTATGTTGTGGTGTCTTGGTACTTATCAATCAGCAGCAACTTTCCCAGTTTTCCAACTTTTATTGCAAAGGTTGTTGACGTCAACAAAGGCAGATGTTAAAAAATGACTTATAAAAGAATTGATGCTGAACTGACACTTTCAAAATGATCTAATGTGGCATTTTCTTTGAGTGGTAGGTGCTGTATAGATACAGGTGTTTTTTTTGCACTAAATTGCTACAATTGTTGATGTTGTTCTACTAAAACTAGGCTGTTGCCATAGCTACCATTTGTTTTAATGTAGCATGTGATTTGCATTGATGTAAGTAAATGTAGGCCATCGAAAACATTAAAAGTAAATCAAATAAACTCAAGTAACTTAATTATTTGCAGTTATATGTGTTTTTCGTGCTTGACGTCGCCGTGTTTGGCCCTCGACTCAAAGGCACTTTTTCATTTTGGCCTCGGAGACAAAAACTTTGGGCCCCCCTGCTTTAAACGTTCTCCTGTCCCTGCATGAGTGAGTAATGCAGCCACAGCACTGAGGAGGCGACAACACGAGTAACCGACCTCTAAGTGTCTGTTTCAGCAGCAGCTGTGAGCTCAACACACTTCCTGCAAAAAACAATAAACTTTCATCTAATACAGACTGTCCCGGCGCCCCCTGTGGGCCGTCCCGTTACTTACACCTAAACCAAGACGGAGGAAAATCAGCCAAAACCGGACAACTGCCTCCAAAAACAAATGCACCTGGTGAAGAGAGACCCCTGTGGCCAGCAGGGGGCGCTGTGGGGGCAGTGTGCTGTGAGAGCGGCTGCTGTCATTAATCGCTGTCGGCTCCGTCCTTGTCCAGACTCTCAAAGTCACGCTCTGCTTTATAAAGGGGCGGAGCCTGTACATCACCCAGACTCTTCCCTCTTTGTGCCTCAAGGGGGAGTTTGGAAAAGTCAGGGTTTCTATGCTCGGATCATCCATTATTTACAGGTTTTTACAGGTGTTTTTTCCCAAGCAGCTTTTTGATTAGGGTAAAGCCAGAGACAATGGGATCAGTTCAGGTGGGAGTTAAGAGGTTAATGTTGCACTGACTGATATTTTAAAGTCAAATTTAAACTAAATAATAATTGTATTTAATCACATTAGCTGCTTCAATCTAACCAGAGTTTCCAGATTCTCTAAAGCAGTGTTTCCCAACCTGGGGTACGGGGACCCCTGGGGGAACTCGAGGACCTAGCAGGGGACAGGGGGTACTTGGATCTATTCAGATTGAAAAAAGGGGAAAATGTGACATCATGTTTATAGGAAAAGCTACATTTCTCAGTAAAGTGTGTTGCTTTGGGAGAATTTTAGGTTTATTTTGACTCAAACGTTGTCCTTTTTCCTACAAATACCACTTTTAACCCCTTAACTCCCACCTGAACCGAGCACATTTTCTCCAGTTTGGCTTTACCCCAATCCAAAAGCTTCTGGAAAAAAGCTGTGAAAAAGCAACAAAACTGAGACGAAAAAAATGATGGAAATGTGACGAAAAAGTGAGAAAACATTGACAAAAAAGTGACGAAAAATTCATGAAAAAGTGGCAAAAATGACACAAGAAACTGACAAAAAAAATTAATAAAAAATGACAAAAATGAAAAAAAAAATGAAAAAAAAAAATGAAAAAAATGTGATTAAAAAATGACAAAAAATGTGACTAAAAAATGAAAAAAATGTGACAAAAAAATGACACTAAAGCTACAAAAATGAATGGAAAAAAAATGTGATGACGTGAGGAAAAATATCCTCTCGGTTCAGGCGGGAGTTAAGGGGTTACATAATTACTTTATAATAAACTTTAACACCCTTGAGGTTTGGGGGTACACGGACGACCACTGAAAGGGTACGAAAGACAAACAACGTTGGGAACCGCTGCTCTAAAGCATTATATCGTCGTTTGTTATATAAAGTCTGGTATTTCAGCACAAACTCTTGTACACAGTAAATACACCAACAGCTCTGGAGCTCCTGCTCATAATACGGCTCAAAACAAAGAAACTACGACGTCGCGAGAGGTGAGAGGTGCAGGGGGGGCAGGTTTGTGTCATGGACGCCGACTTTCTTCAATGCCCAAACACTAAAGCACCTTTTTCTACAAATATACGATTTGCTCATAATATATGACCTAATCAGGTGTTCTGCTGGGAAACGTGCAAATATTGACAGTATCTTCCACATTTTAGAATCCTTTTCACGTATCTCTGCTTTATGAATACATGTTTCTTCAAAATTCTCTTGGGGGCCAAAGGTTTTATGCTGGAGGGCCGAATTTGGCCCCAGGGCCTGACGTTGCCGTGATAGTGGAAATGTAAAACCATAGACTGTAAAAAATAATGGACGTCTTCTGCTCATTCCTCCCCGTTTACCATAATGACCACGGTCGTGGGGGAAGTCATGGAGGATTCACAGACTCCTCCTCCCCAGCTCTGACGAAGCATGTTCCTAAAAAGGGCATAAAGGCGGGATCTTCACCGTAGACTCCGCCCTTGTGTGACGTGTAGCTCGCGCTGCTCCAATGCTAACAGTCCGACCCTCATTAAGTACCAGATTATTATGAAAACCAGCCTGGTTTCATATATTGTGACTAACCCAGCGTTATCTCAGGAGGAATATCTAGCCTAGTCTAGTGTTGAAAAAATTGAAACCAGGCGTTAAAGTTGTTTTTAAGGCGTCTAAACTCCAATGCTTTTCAATGGGGGCCTAGCGGCGATACGGAAGTACTACAGCAATGGCGGCCCCCAGTGTCGTGGTCATAAAGCAGAGCAGCCAGCGCCCATTGAAACTGATCCAGGGACAGTCTCTCCTCCTAACTTAAGCAGACTTTATGCAGCGCTCTGAAGTGATCCTACCTTTAGGGTGTCGGACATCGTACAAATATGATAGTTATCTGGCAACCCTGGCTCTAACTCGAAAAGGAACAAAAAAACGACTTCATATTAATGGTTTGAATCTAATGCAAAACTCAGGTAGAAATCAGATTATTTTGATTGTGTGATACTGAAACCTTTTCTCAGTTGGGCTCATTCACACGTGAGGTTTTTGCCCTGTCGCCTGGAACAGTTAAAGGGAAGTGAAGTCATCTGAGTGTTTGGTGCTACAGAGTGAAGCCACCATTGACCCACTTGCTGGTGTCGAGTGTGGAAACGATTCCAAAGATTCCGGAGTCATCAGAAAACACATTTGAGAAGGAAGAAGATGAAGCGGCAAAACAAGAGTAGTTTTCTAGTTCTAACCCGGACAAATCCTGAAACACAAAGGCGGATCTTTGGAACTGATGCGCCTCTCACCTCGTTCACACTTCACGTCCTGCTCACGTTTGTAAAAAGAGAAACGCTGAACGAGCCTCAGACGTGACGAGGCGGACGTGGAACTCCGGCCTTTTCCTTTTCCACGTTTCATCATCTTCTTCCTCCTCTGACTCCGACACCAAACTGTGTCCTCGTCTCCTCTCATCGCCGCGGGAAACACACACACACGGAGGAGGGGGTCGCCATGGCAACCACACCTCCGTGTGACCGGCCGCAGCATCACCCCCCCCCAAAAAAGAGAAAACCGAGCGAACAGCAAACAAACGCAGGAGGAGCGAGGCTTCACACCGAGCCGGACAAAAGGACAAAACCAGCGCAGATAAGTGAGAAACTCCTGAGGCCGTTTGAGCTTCAGCTGCTGATGTTTCTGCCGGAGGATTTAAGAAGACAAAACAATATCAAAAGACCTGTTTATAAAGACAAGCTAAGCATTTCTATCCAGTCCTTTTAGACTCAATCCTGACTCCTACGACATCACCTCCTGGGCCTGGATCACGTGACGAGGTCGACTGTGAAGGAACTAGAGCTTCAGCTGCGTCTCACGTCACACCAGTCTCAGAGTGACTGAAGCCACACCGCGTTCCAAATCATTATGCACTTTGTATTTCAGTGTCAGTGAAGCTCATGGATGGTTTTGTGTCTCTCAGACCTGGGATGATTAGTTTTCAGGTTAAGGGAAAAACTAGTGAAAAGGATGTTCCACTTTATTAAGCAGATCATCATTTTCAAACAATAAGGGAAAGAAAAAGGATCTTTCTGCTGATGAAAAGTGTGAAATAGTTGAATGTCTTGGTCTAGGTTTGAAAACCTTTGATATTTCAGTAAAGATGAAGCGTAATCATCGAACTGATCAGAGATTTGTGTCTGATTCAGACACTCAGATAAAGGCACAGAGGTCAAGGTCAAGTTTATTTACAAAGCACATTTAAAACAGCATCGCTGCCCAAATATATAAAATACACTATTCAAATTTAAAATATACAAAAATAGAGATGCAGAAGTACACACAAAAATACAAAATACAAAATAAATGTGCTGCTCAGTTTTGGTTAAAAGCCTTCACAAACAAGTGGGTCTTCAACAAGCAGAATGTTTAAAGACTGGGCTGCCCTAATGTTTAAGGGAAGACAGTTCCAAAGTGTCTCAAAAGCCCGGCCTCCTCTGGTCGACATCCGTGACCTCGGTATGTCTAACAGACATTTGTTAGCTGACCTCAATGTTCTGGTCGGAGTATGGACAGACAGAAGCTCAGACAGGTCTGGTGGAGCCATCCCATCAAACACTCAAACACCAACAACCACATGCCGATGTAGAGAGGCCAACACAGGGCTGACATGTTCAAACGTTTAGGTACCCGTGAGCAGACGCTGTAGCGTTCTGAACCAGCTGCAGGCGACGGATCCAGCTTTGGTCCAGCCCACAGTACAACGAGTTACAATAATCCAAGCAGCACGTTATACAGGCATAAAAACTAGACTTTACTACTGAGCCTATTTGCTTTTCCAACTTAATGAGGATGGTTTCTGACAGACAAATACATCAGATTAAGAGAACAGCTGCTACAAAGCTGGAGTCTCCCGCACATGAAGGTGTCGGACCCTCCAGAGGCTGCAGTTGTGCATAAACCTTCTCTCCGGCCTCCCCTAAACTGTTCATTGAAGCTGAAGCAGAAACGGCTGCAGTGGCTCAGAAATACATGAGACTCATTTTCAAACAGTCGTGTTCACTGATGAGGCCGTGTGACCCTGGATGCTCAGATGGATGGAGGAGTGGATGGAGCTGACGTTACTGTAACACCACCCCCTGGTGGCCCGGGGTGAGCTTTGGGCCTCGTTTAAACTGCTTAAAGTCCGGCTCCCAAGAGTTTTGTTTTGCTTTGACCCATGTGACACACTGGGCGAGGCGTCATATCTTTAACACGGTTTTGTACATTAGAAAAGTTGAAGTCTACGTATATCTATGATTGACAGGTTCTGGCTTCCCGCCTTTTTAAGGAACAGAGTTCGTAGGAGGAGACGGAGCAGCCATGGTCATGTTCATGCTTTATGAATGGGGCTAATCTCTATTATCTACGACCCCTCCTTTAGATCCACAAATAAACACAAGTATAAAAAGCAAAAGTCTGTATCGTCTGATCAGAGAGATTAAATCTAAAGTGAATCAGGGTTTTCTTCCTTTAACACGGAGGTGACAAACAACAGCTCAGAGAAGATAAACGAGAAACGCTCGGTGACCAAGACAATCAAAGTTTGTCTCTTTACAGAGTGCAGACTTTACATAAAATCACAGGGAGAAACATCCTGTATGTGAAGACAAAGAGTTCACGAGACGCCAGAAGATCCTCAATCCAACCAGTCAATGAAATGTTTCTCAAAGCTCAGACACTGCAGCTTCTGACGTCATGAACCCGAAGACTCTGAGTTCAGTCACGTGTCAGGCTGGCTCCTTCACAGGAAGAGCCTGAGGGGGCGGAGCTCCTGACACAGACATGTTTCCTGCAGATCCTTCACAATAAGAGCCCGGGGCAGGACACAGAACAGTCTGGTCTGAGAGATAAGAGCAGTGTCTCCTTCACAATAAGAGCCCGCGGGGTCTGATGTGTGTCTCCTTCACAATAAGAGCCCGCGGGGCCTGATGTGTGTCTCCTTCACAATAAGAGCCCGCGGGGTCTGATGTGTGTCTCCTTCACAATAAGAGCCCGCGGGGTCTGATGTGTGTCTCCTTCACAATAAGAGCCCGGGGCGGCTCTGAGACGTGAGCTTTAATCCTCAGCCTCAGAGCGCCTCACAAACTGCAGCTGCCGCGCCTCAGAAGGAAGAAGAAACTGTTTGTTACGGATTTGATCAGGATTATTCACACAGTAAAGAAGAAACTGTAAATGTTCCAGATTAAAAAGACAAAACTCAGCTACATGTGTCTGGAGGCAGAGTGAAGAACCCAGCACAGGATGATGAGGATGATCTTTAAAGCAGAAGTGGATGTTTCTGACTCCTGAAGCATTTGCAGAACGTCTCTCCCCATCACTGGTCCAGTAAAGATGAAGACGTCCTCGCCTTCAGTCCCTCAGACCCGAGTTTCTGCAGGAAAGTAAACCCGTGGACGTGTTTTTGCTAAAAGCGACAGATGAGCCAATCAGAGAGGAGCAGGAAGCCTTTGATCTGACAGCAGCCCCGCCCCCTGCTGCGCCTCGTCCTCGTCTCCGTCCGGTTTGAGGCGCGCTCACGGCGAGGATGATCAAAGACGGGGAAACACAGACACTTTCTGATCGACTTTTTATCTTTTATCAGAAACTCAGAGGATCCGGATCAAAAACTTCATCCTGGAACTCCATCCTGGAACTTCATCCTGGAACTTCATCCTGGAACTTCATCCTGGAACTTCATCCTGGAACTTCATCCTGGAACTTCATCCTGGAACTCCATCCTGGAACTACATCCTGGAACTACATCCTGGAACTACATCCTGGAACTACATCCTGGAACTACATCCTGGAACTACATCCTGGAACTACATCCTGGAACTACATCCTGGAACTACATCCTGGAACTACATCCTGGAACTTCATCCTGGAACTACATCCTGGAACTACATCCTGGAACTACATCCTGGAACTACATCCTGGAACTACATCCTAGAACTTCATCCTGGAACTACATCCTAGAACTTCATCCTGGAACTACATCCTGGAACTTCATCCTGGAACTACATCCTGGAACTACATCCTGGAACTACATCCTGGAACTTCATCCTAGAACTTCATCCTGGAACTACATCCTGGAACTTCATCCTGGAACTACATCCTGGAACTACATCCTGGAACTACATCCTGGAACTTCATCCTGGAACTACATCCTGGAACTACATCCTGGAACTACATCCTGGAACTACATCCTGGAACTACATCCTGGAACTTCATCCTGGAACTCCATCCTGGAACTACATCCTGGAACTACATCCTAGAACTTCATCCTGGAACTACATCCTGGAACTACATCCTGGAACTACATCCTGGAACTTCATCCTGGAACTCCATCCTGGAACTACATCCTGGAACTACATCCTAGAACTTCATCCTGGAACTACATCCTGGAACTACATCCTGGAACTACATCCTGGAACTTCATCCTGGAACTACATCCTGGAACTTCATCCTGGAACTACATCCTGGAACTTCATCCTGGAACTACATCCTGGAACTTCATCCTGGAACTACATCCTGGAACTACATCCTGGAACTACATCCTGGAACTCCATCCTGGAACTTCATCCTGGAACTACATCCTGGAACTTCATCCTGGAACTACATCCTGGAACTTCATCCTGGAACTCCATCCTGGAACTTCATCCTGGAACTACATCCTGGAACTACATCCTGGAACTACATCCTGGAACTACATCCTGGAACTACATCCTGGAACTACATCCTGGAACTTCATCCTGGAACTCCATCCTGGAACTTCATCCTGGAACTTCATCCTGGAACTCCATCCTGGAACTACATCCTGGAACTACATCCTGGAACTACATCCTGGAACTTCATCCTGGAACTACATCCTGGAACTTCATCCTGGAACTTCATCCTGGAACTACATCCTGGAACTTCATCCTGGAACTACATCCTGGAACTACATCCTGGAACTACATCCTGGAACTACATCCTGGAACTTCATCCTGGAACTCCATCCTGGAACTTCATCCTGGAACTTCATCCTGGAACTCCATCCTGGAACTACATCCTGGAACTACATCCTGGAACTACATCCTGGAACTACATCCTGGAACTACATCCTGGAACTCCATCCTGGAACTACATCCTGGAACTACATCCTGGAACTACATCCTGGAACTTCATCCTGGAACTACATCCTGGAACTTCATCCTGGAACTACATCCTGGAACTACATCCTGGAACTACATCCTGGAACTACATCCTGGAACTTCATCCTGGAACTCCATCCTGGAACTTCATCCTGGAACTTCATCCTGGAACTCCATCCTGGAACTACATCCTGGAACTACATCCTGGAACTACATCCTGGAACTACATCCTGGAACTACATCCTGGAACTCCATCCTGGAACTACATCCTGGAACTACATCCTGGAACTACATCCTGGAACTACATCCTGGAACTACATCCTGGAACTTCATCCTGGAACTACATCCTGGAACTACATCCTGGAACTACATCCTGGAACTACATCCTGGAACTCCATCCTAGAACTTCATCCTGGAACTACATCCTGGAACTTCATCCTGGAACTACATCCTGGAACTACATCCTGGAACTACATCCTGGAACTACATCCTGGAACTACATCCTGGAACTACATCCTGGAACTACATCCTGGAACTACATCCTGGAACTACATCCTGGAACTACATCCTGGAACTACATCCTGGAACTACATCCTAGAACTTCATCCTGGAACTACATCCTGGAACTTCATCCTGGAACTACATCCTGGAACTTCATCCTGGAACTACATCCTGGAACTACATCCTGGAACTACATCCTGGAACTCCATCCTGGAACTCCATCCTGGAACTACATCCTAGAACTTCATCCTGGAACTACATCCTGGAACTTCATCCTGGAACTACATCCTGGAACTTCATCCTGGAACTTCATCCTAGAACTTCATCCTGGAACTACATCCTGGAACTTCATCCTGGAACTACATCCTGGAACTACATCCTGGAACTACATCCTGGAACTCCATCCTGGAACTTCATCCTGGAACTACATCCTGGAACTTCATCCTGGAACTACATCCTGGAACTTCATCCTGGAACTTCATCCTGGAACTTCATCCTGGAACTTCATCCTGGAACTCCATCCTGGAACTTCATCCTGGAACTTCATCCTGGAACTTCATCCTGGAGCTTCATCCTGGAACTTCATCCTGGAACTTCATCCTGGAGCTTCATCCTGGAACTTCATCCTGGAACTTCATCCTGGAGCTTCATCCTGGAACTTCATCCTGGAACTTCATCCTGGAGCTTCATCCTGGAACTTCATCCTGGAACTTCATCCTGGAGCTTCATCCTGGAACTTCATCCTGGAACTTCATCCTGGAGCTTCATCCTGGAACTTCATCCTGGAACTTCATCCTGGAACTACATCCTGGAACTACATCCTGGAACTTCATCCTGGAGCTTCATCCTGGAGCTTCATCAGGACATGGAGACACAGAGACGTTAGACTCACGGACAGTTTGAGGAAAAAACATCCACTTTTATCCAACGAGGAACCAGGACAGGAGCTCAGAGAGACACGCACGGAATCCCTCTGACAACACGCGGCAATCCAAATATGGTCATTACAAAAAATAAATGAAGGCATTTTTTATTTATTCATTACATTTGCATTTGTGTTTTCATTTTTTGGGGGGAAAAATTTAAAAAAAAGTTTTTTGAAATTTTGAAAAAAACAAAAAAAATCGGGGAAAAAAATGGAAAAGTTAGGGAAAACAATGCAACAGTTTGGGAAATTGTGGATGTTTTTTTTTTTAATGAACAAAAAAAATGGAGGTAATATTTGGGGAAAAAATGGAAACATTTTACATTTCTTGGGGGGAAAAATTGGGATTTTGGAAAAGTTTGGGAAAATTAGGAAAACAAATTGTAATGGTTTGGGAAATTGTGGAAAAGATTAGGATTTTTTAATTCTTTTTTTTTAAAAACAAAACATTTGTGGGGTAATTTTAGGGAAATAATGGAAACATTTTAGATTTTTGGGGGGAAATGTAGGATTTTTATTTTTTGCAATTTTTACAATTTTTTAATAAATGTTGACATTTTTTGTGAAAGTTATGGAATAAAAATAAACGGTTTGGGAAATTGTGGACAAATTTGAAAAAAATGTTGGAGAGAAAGAAAGGTAAGGTAATTTTGGAGAGAAAAAATGGAAACATTTTTTGGGGCAAAAATTAAAGATTTTTTTTTTATTTTGAAAAAAATGTTGAACATTTTGGAAAGTTCTGGAACAGTTTGTAAAATGTCCTCCAACATGTGTGTGTCCCTGGTCTTTCCCACACTTATTCATTCACAAATACTGACACGTTTGGTATCCACGTGAAGCAGGAAAGACGCTGTAATCCAAATATGGGCATTTCCTGTGTGGGAGACAGCAGCGGCTAAAGATGTGAGGAACATCCACAGAGGCAAGTGCAAACAAAGAGACTGAACTTCATTCCACTCACAACCACATCTGGAAGGTTTTTACACACAAGGATCTGATTCTGATGGATTTATTATCCATGACTAAATTTCGAACCAAGAAACAAGGAGAGGTTTTTCTCTAATTGAGGAAACAACTGTGAGAAATGTGAGAAATCTTCCCCCTCCGGCCTCTCCTTCAGACCCCTCTTCCTGAACTTCCTGTTCGGCTCAGAGTCTGGCCTTAAAGACAGAACACTTTCTTATGAGATATTTATGGAGATGTGATATTTCCCCGAGACGCCGTGATCCGCGATGATCCCGTCATGTCGGATCAGTCTGACGCCGCTGCGACCAAACAGCTCCGTTAATTATTAAAGACGTGGAGAGGAAAAGGAAACGACTGCAGTGGAAGCTCCTCCGTTCACCCAGACGCGCCCGAAACACAGATACAAACAAGAATAAGGCTCTTCACACATTCAAACAAACAACAGATGTTTCTGAAAGATTTAAGAGGAGGCTTTACTGTCTCCACAGGACAGGTGCACAGTTACATCAGTCACAGCACAAAGAGGAAGATCACATCCTCCCAAAGGCCTGGAAGAGCAGGGACTGTTGCCCGAGTCCTGTGTGAACCGTAATGGCCGCTCTGTCTCCTCCTACGCAGCCTGTTCCTTAAAAGGGGGGGTATTATGGACTTTTTCAAGCTTTCCATCATGTTATTCTGTCACTCCCTCATTAAAAACATGGCTGAAGTGTTGCCTTGGCACATTCACGTATTTCTGAGTAATCTGTAAAAACTCTGATGGCGGCCATTTTAGGGATAGGTTTGCCTGAGTCCTCCTAGGAACGCCCCCACCTCCTGGAGACGCCTCCGAGCTTTGGTCACCAGCCGAGTAACCAACCACTGCTCCTCAGCAGAACCCCCTCCCCACTGATGCCACAGACAGCGTGTGGAGGGGGCGTGTCTAAAGGCTCAGAGGTTCTTAAAGAGACAGAAGCCTATTTCAAGACATTCACTACAGCCATTTTGAGAGAGACATTTTATACAAGGCAGTTATTCTAATTTACTGCATTTACAGACCAACAGAAGGTTTGTCATCAGTGTAGTGTGATATAGACTGGTGCTATGGGACTGACAAAAGCAGAACACCCCCTCTTTAAGCCGCTCTTGAGAGACGTTTTAAGTGTCATTAGAATCTCTTGGAGTCACCCCTGGCCACCAGGGGGTGGTATTACAGTAATGTCAGCTCCATGAGGACCATAGAGAAGCGCGTTCCTCGTCCGTTGTCTCGGAGACATCACAGGAACGTCACAGAAACGTCTCACAGCTGTGGAGACCTCCCTCCTGGGTGAAGAGACAAAGCTCTAAGGGCTGTGTTTTGCTGTGTTTACGTCATTCTCTGACGAGGTAAAAATACATTTACTCTACAACTACAGAAAGTCAGGTTCCTCAGAGCTCGTACAGTGAGACAGAGACAAAGATTTAAAATAAAAGCGTTGCACGACCAAAGACCAACAACAGCCGACATCTGCCCTCGTCATCAATGAAACGTCGAAAATAAGACGAGGAGAATCACGCCGTGTTCGTCGGCTTCAACGGAGAGAAAATGTGAAGAAAAGTTCAACAAAGACTTATTTTTTGAGAAGTGGAGTCAGTGGAATCAAACTCTTGTTACTGACATTTAAGGCTTTATCTTTCCTTTTCCTGCGGAAACAAATAAAGCAGAAGTGCTGTGGGCTTCGGTCAAAGCAACGCTCGCTCTGGACTCGCTCGTCTCCGTTAATGAAGACGCTCCGCTCGTCTGGTCGATGGTTCGATTCCCACAGATAAAGGAGGACATTCATTCTCACACAAAGACTCCATTGTCACGGCGTCACAGAGACTGATTACAGCTCTGACGTGTGTGCGGCCATTTTGTGTGACAACGTCTCCTGCAGATCTGCCTTTTTCCGGAGGAGAACCATGGCCTCAGGAGGAGCTGATCCTCCTCACACTCGGCTGCCCCAGAGCAGCTGAAGGTCTGACAGAACATCATCTGCAAACGCCCTCCCGGCTGCACAGAGAGACAGTCCATACAAGTGATGAACAGAACCGGTGACAAAGGGCGGCCCTGCGGAGACCAACACGCACTGACCAGAGGACCAGAGCGCGGATACAGGCGGCACAAGGAGCTTCCTGCTGGGCGAGAGGAGGAGGTGTCCGGGGATGGAATCAAGACCTGGTTCTACATGAACATCCATCAGAACCGTTTGTCTCCATTGTCAATGACTTCAAAGGGACTATGCAGAGTTTAAAAGTATTTTCCTCCCCCTACATGTTCCTCCATGAGCTCAGCTTGTTCACCACAACGGCCTCTGAAATCCTGTCACTCAGAAAGTGTTACTTCAGGTCCAAAGTGCCGTCATGCACGAGCTTAATATAGAAGCTGCAGTTACGCATAAGACCTGAGGGGGCAGTAGTGAGTATACAATGACCAACTTGCATCTACTCTCTTTAATATTGTAAACCTGCAGGCGTGGAGCCACTGCAGCTCCACACACTTCCACTTCATCACAAACTAAAGTCTGTTTCAGGTCTGGTTTATGGTCGTTCTTAAACTCCTCCCATCTCTGTTGGACGCACCTGGGAACCAATCAAGGGCAAGGCATTCGAACCTCTGACCTTCACGACCATCAGGACCACTGTCCCTCGGCCTGAGGCTGAGACGGCTGAGCAGAAGGTCCTGCACGACCACAGGCTTTAGGATCCGCTTCACGTCGAGTCCGTCTGAATCTGTCCTCTCTATAATCGTTTATAAATGTGCGGCGGCGACTGAAGAACCAAACCATCCTCAAACGCCACTTCATCACGACGGTGCCGAGGAAATCCTTCCACCCTCATCCATGAAAACAGAGGTAATAGGAAAGATTCTTATATATTTCAGCTCCTTCTCTCCTTGTATTGATGAAGACGGCAATCCGGGTATTTCTGACGTGTCCCCGTGTTACGACGTCCACCATATTGGCGTCGTATAATCGGTCGCCTCTGAGCTTGTTTACGTTGTAAACAGCTTCACAGGCCTGTAAACAGAGTCTGGTCTGGAACGGTGAAGCCAGAGCCGACTATGGCGAGGTAGGAACGTCCTTTTCATGGCATTTATATCATTTCTGATGGTTCTTTAAAAACAATAAACAAATATTAGATGTTTCGAGGCCGTTGGACATGAACCCGACACCCACACTTATCTGAAAACATTTAATACGTTTCAACATTTGGATCAGAAGCCACTTTTATTTCTTAATTTCATTATCAACTATTTCATTACTGACTTCTAACAAAGCTTCAACTTCATCTAAATGAGGTCGATGGTCGACAACAGCTGGAAACATCTGCATTGTTCATAATTTGTGATGTTTGAGGCTAAATGCTAATGCTACATGGGAAAAACAAACTGATCAAACACAGAGGAGCCGCTTAATGAGTGTTTCCGGAGGCAGTTACGCCGTCTGTCCCCGGATAAAGAACCAGAGCGATGAGAGGTCGTTCAGGTGAGGCCTCTGTGACCCCGCCTGGATAAAGAACCAGAGCGATGAGAGGTGATCCAGGTGAGGCCTCTATGGCCCGGATAAAGAACCAGAGCGATGAGAGGTGATTCAGGTGAGGCCTCTGTGACCCGGATAAAGAACCAGAGCGATGAGAGGTGATTCAGGTGAGGCCTCTGTGACCCGGATAAAGAACCAGAGCGATGAGAGGTCATTCAGGTGAGGCCTCTGTGACCCGGATAAAGAACCAGAGCGATGAGAGGTCATTCAGGTGAGGCCTCTGTGACTCGGATAAAGAACCAGAGCGATGAGGTCATTCAGGTGAGGCCTCTGTGACCCGGATAAAGAACCGGAGCGATGAGGTGATTCAGGTGAGGCCTCTGTGACCCCGCCTGGATAAAGAACCAGAGCGATGAGAGGTCATTCAGGTGAGGCCTCTGTGACCCGGCCCCGGATAAAGAACCAGAGCGATGAGAGGTCATTCAGGTGAGGCCTCTGTGACCCGGATAAAGAACCAGAGCGATGAGAGGTCATTCAGGTGAGGCCTCTGTGACCCGGCCCTGGATAAAGAACCAGAGCGATGAGGTCATTCAGGTGAGGCCTCTGTGACCCGGATAAAGAACCAGAGCGATGAGGTCATTCAGGTGAGGCCTCTGTGACCCCGCCCTGGATAAAGAACCAGAGCGATGAGGTCATTCAGGTGAGGCCTCTGTGACCCGGATAAAGAACCGGAGCGATGAGGTGATTCAGGTGAGGCCTCTGTGACCCCGCCTGGATAAAGAACCAGAGCGATGAGAGGTCATTCAGGTGAGGCCTCTGTGACCCGGCCCCGGATAAAGAACCAGAGCGATGAGAGGTCATTCAGGTGAGGCCTCTGTGACCCGGATAAAGAACCAGAGCGATGAGAGGTGATCCAGGTGAGGCCTCTGTGACCCGCCCCAGATAAAGAACCAGAGCGATGAGAGGTCATTCAGGTGAGGCCTCTGTGACCCGGCCCGGATAAAGAACCAGAGCGATGAGAGGTGATTCAGGTGAGGCCTCTGTGACCCGGATAAAGAACCAGAGCGATGAGAGGTCATTCAGGTGAGGCCTCTGTGACCCGGATAAAGAACCAGAGCGATGAGGTCATTCAGGTGAGGCCTCTGTGACCCGGATAAAGAACCAGAGCGATGAGGTCATTCAGGTGAGGCCTCTGTGACTCGGATAAAGAACCAGAGCGATGAGGTCATTCAGGTGAGGCCTCTGTGACTCGGATAAAGAACCGGAGCGATGAGGTGATTCAGGTGAGGCCTCTGTGACCCCGCCTGGATAAAGAACCAGAGCGATGAGAGGTCATTCAGGTGAGGCCTCTGTGACCCGGCCCCGGATAAAGAACCAGAGCGATGAGAGGTCATTCAGGTGAGGCCTCTGTGACCCGGATAAAGAACCAGAGCGATGAGAGGTGATCCAGGTGAGGCCTCTGTGACCCGGATAAAGAACCAGAGCGATGAGAGGTGATCCAGGTGAGGCCTCTGTGACCCCGCCCTGGATGGGATGGACGGGACACATGTCGGGGCACAGACAGAACTATGAAGGAAACCCTGACCTGAAAGTCTCCTTTAACTCTCCGAGAAACGCCGCGGGTTTGATGTTCGCCGGCTCCTCCGCCGCCTTCGGAGCGAGCGGCGCGGGACCTTTTAAACACGCGGGGAAATACGACGGCATAAATATCTCATCCATAATTCATGAGGCGCGGAGCTGTCAACACAAACGGAGGCTTTTGTTCCAGCGCAGATTAGAGGAATATACCAACAAAAACAGGCTTTGAAGGAGGAAGAGGCGTCGGCACTTTGATCCGCCTAAACTACCATGTGTATTTTCTTTTATATTTCACAAAATGACTGACATAAAAAACATTACATATTATATTTTCATATTTACCTGCGCTGTACATTTTCTACTTTGTTACTTTACGATGTTGACGGAATCCCAGAGGAAAGAAAATCCCAGTTTGAGATCTTAATACTGTCTCTGGCACTCGATTTACGGGTGAAACCTGGAAAATTATCGTTCCAAAGTTCATTATTTCTGTAGTTCAACTGAAAATGTGAAACTAATATGATATACATTTTGACTCATCACATGCAAAGTAACATTTTAAAGCAGCACTAAGTAACGTGTTTACCTTAATAAATCCTCCCGTAGTCCCTGTCGGGGTAATACAAGTGTTTATGGGATGTTTGGAGGGTCTTTCATCGCCCCCTGGTGTCTCTGGACAGAAAACCATGTTTGCAACTTGACTACCACCGGTCCGGAGAAAGCAACACACACTAATGTAATCACGAAGAAGAAGCTAACAGGCTAACGGGCAAAGCTAACTGCGGGCTAACATCACTTTAAACAGTATTTACAGCCAAGTTTGAGTGAAAAAAAATATTTCCATTGTATAATTGGATGCACAGTAACCCTCTGTCCCTTCACCTTTCCTGTCAGTGTAGTATTTACTCTGCAAGACAATTAATACGTTAAAAAATCGTAACTTGCTACTACACCTGCAGTTGCGCTTATGGCCTCTAGGGGGAAGAGTTACTTAGTACTGCTTTAAGCCTTTATAATCTTGATGATAGTAGCTTACAGTCCATTTTCAAAATAACCAGTTAATTTCATCCAATAACGTGATCCGTGTATTGTATGAACATGAAATTATGTTGAAATAACGTAACACCCGTGAACCAGGACGCTCCCGCTGTGGCACAAACACAATCAAGCAAAATAAACGTAGATTGAAATCCTGCCGGAAACAAATGCAAAGCTTCAATGATGTTTAAGGCCTGGATTTGGGGATGTTTTCCTCCGTTTTCTCTGACCCACTGACCGAGTGTCTGTGTTAAAGCTTTATATCGACTGACACTTTGTCTTTTGTAAATAAACAAGTGAAAAAAAACTCTAATTCTTGTGTTAGACGAGTTCTTTTCTGTCCGAGCGGTTTGTCTGAGTCCTGAAAACCCCTGGAGAAACATAAACCCTCCATTGTCTCTGAGCTCCAGCTGCAGCGGAGACGCCATCTGTTCAGATCAATACATCTCCTCCTCCTGTAGCCCAGATGCCCTCCCAGTGTCATATAATCAGGAGACTTTAACAGTACAGAGCAGGTTTGATGTCCTTTACACGATCAGCTGATGTAATATCCATCCAAACTCCCACGTCCTCCATCTGACTTGGACACTTTTATCCTGACGTGAATTTACAAAATCAGTTTTTCCTGAATATTTGGTTTAGTTTGTTTTATATTTGTAGGTTTTTGTTTAAATTGGATTTAATGGAGCGTGCAGTTTATAGTCCTGATAGGTCCTGGGTTTAGTCTAGCTTGATCTTGGGTTTAGTCCCAGTTTAGTCCAGGTTTAGTCCCAGATTGGTCCAGGGCTTAGTCCAGCTTTAGCCCCATGTTTCGTCCTGGTTTACTGTTTTACTGTCTTTTAAACCTGGTAAATAGTGTTAGTTTTGTCGACGATGATATTTCCTTATAATAAGTCATTATTTTGTTGATTAAAATTAGACGAAACTAAATTAAAAGTTGTTAATGAGACTAAAACAGGACTGAAATCTGGGTATTTTGGTCGACTTCGAAAAATGTAACAATTAGAAAGAAAGAAAAAAGATAATTTTATTTTTAGTCACCTACAAATATTCAAATTAAAATGAATTATTTGGCGAACTCTTGCCCAGTCTCATTAACCCCTTAACTCCCACCTGAACCGAGAGGATCGTTCACGTCATCACATTTTTTTCCATCGTTTCTTTGTTGGATATTCAACTCATTTTTGTAACTTCTTTGTCATTTTTTGTCACATTTTTGTAATTTTTTTGTCACATTTTGTCAAATTTTTATCACATTTTTGTCATTTTTTGTCACTTTTTTTTTTTCAATTTTTGTCACATTTTTGTCATTTTTTCGTCAATTTCTTGTGACATTTTTGTGACATTTTTGCCACTTTTTCATAAATTTTTCGTCACTTTTTTGTATCATTTTTTTGTTAAATTTTTATCATATTTTTGTCATTTTTTTGTCATTTTTTTGTCATTTTTGCCACTTTTTCGTCACTTTTTTTGTGTAATTTTTGTCATTTTTTCGTCAAATTTTTATCAATTTTTTGTCACTTTTATTGTCATTTTTTGTCATTTTTTGTCAATGTTTTCTCACTTTTTTGTCACATTTCCATCATTGTTTTCGTCTCAGTTCTCAGCTTTTTCCCAGAAGCTTTTGGATTGGGGTAAAGCCAGGTGGGAGTTAAGGGGTTAATCTAATCTAAAAAAAAAAAAAATCTGTCAAAATTAACGCTGGTAAAAAATGTAAACAGGAAGTGAATGGGACTGTCCCGTCCAATCACAGCGCTCTGTCGCCTTTGTTGACTTTCAGCATCCGCCAATGAGCGCGGAGGCATCGCGGAAGTGGGCGGGCCATGTGTCAGCGGCGGAGAAAAGGAAAAGTCACCGAAACAAAGAGCGAAGAGCCGCGGGGGGGGAGACATGTTCCAGAAGCCCCGGAGGAAGCGGAGGACCCGGCGGAGGACAGCGGCGCGGCGGCGGGGGACGGAGGACGGGGAGGACGGACCCGAGCGGTGAGAGACCCGGTCCGAACACAGACCCGAGCGGTGAGAGACCCGGTCCGAACACAGACCCGAGCGGTGAGAGACCCGGTCCGAACACAGACCCGGAGACCCGGTCCGAACACAGACCCGGTCCCGACACACAGACCCGGTCCGAACACAGACCCGGTCCGAACACAGACCCGGAGACCCGGTCTAAAGGAGTAACAAGAGGAGTAAACCCAGGGAATTAAAGCTAAATAATAATAACTCTGAATGGACGAAATAAACAAAATGTGTTATAAACAACAGGGGGAAGTGTCAATGACCACGGAGTAAATACACGTGGATAATCCCGGTTTAGTCCTGTCACAGTCCTGGGTTAAGTCCTGGTCTAGTCCTGGTCTAGTCCTGGTCTAGTCCTGGCTTTAGTCCTGGTCTAGTCCCCGTCTGAGTGGGGGCAGTGTGTCCTGGTTTAGTCCCAGAGTAGTCCTGTCACAGTCCTGGGTTTAGTCCCGGTTTAGTCCTGGGTTTAGTCCCAGTTTAGTCCTGGGTTTAGTCCTGGGTTTAGTCCCGGTTTAGTCCTGGTTTAGTCCTGGTCTGAGTGGGGGCAGTGTCTCCCGGTTTAGTCCTGGGTTTAGTCCTGGTTTAGTCCTGGTTTAGTCCCGGTTTAGTCCTGGTTTAGCCCTGGTTTAGTCCTGGTTTAGTCCCGGTTTAGTCCTGGTTTAGTCCTGGTTTAGTCCTGGTTTAGTCCTGGTTTAGTCCTGGTTTAGTCCTGGTTTAGTCCTGGTCTAGTCCTGGTTTAGTCCTGGTCTGGTCCCGGTCTGAGTGGGGGCCGTGTGTCCCGGTTTAGTCCTGGTTTAGTCCTGGTCTAGTCCTGGTCTAGTCCCTGAGTGGGGGCCGTGTGTCCCGGTTTAGTCCTGGTTTAGTCCTGGTCTAGTCCTGGTTTAGTCCTGGTCTAGTCCTGGTTTAGTCCCTGAGTGGGGGCCGTGTGTCCCGGTTTAGTCCTGGTTTAGTCCTGGTCTAGTCCTGGTTTAGTCCTGGTTTAGTCCTGGTTTAGTCCTGGTCTAGTCCTGGTCTAGTCCCTGAGTGGGGGCCGTGTGTCCCGGTTTAGTCCTGGTCTGGTCCTGGTTTAGTCCTGGTCTAGTCCTGGTCTAGTCCCTGAGTGGGGGCCGTGTGTCCCGGTTTAGTCCTGGTTTAGTCCCGGTCTAGTCCCTGAGTGGGGGCCGTGTGTCCTGGTTTAGTCCTGGTCTGGTCCCGGTCTGAGTGGGGGCCGTGTGTCCCGGTTTAGTCCTGGTCTGGTCCTGGTTTAGTCCTGGTTTAGTCCTGGTCTGGTCCTGGTTTAGTCCTGGTTTAGTCCTGGGTCTAGTCCCGGTCTAGTCCCTGAGTGGGGGCCGTGTGTCCCGGTTTAGTCCTGGTCTAGTCCCTGAGTGGGGGCCGTGTGTCCTGGTTTAGTCCTGGTTTAGTCCTAGTCTGGTCCTGGTCTAGTCCCTGAGTGGGGGCCGTGTGTCCCGCGTGCCCCCAGGGAGGCCGTGTTAATGTAATCTGTTAATGGAGCCTCACAAAGGGCTGGTCCTGGACGGGTCTGGAGTCAGAGGAACAAAGCCTCATCACTGACGCTCACAGGCTCCGCTGTAGGAACACACTGGGGGAGGCCAAACGCTAACAACATCTTTGGTCTTTGTGCGTGACTGAGCGCACGCACGAAGACCAGACAGGTGCACATCAACTCGTCTAAGCTTTAACGTCCAGGAACAATTGATCTGATCCCGGGTTAGACCTGGTTTAGTCTCAGTCATGGTCGTCTTGATGAAGCAAAAAAAGTGGCAAAAGAGCGACAAAAACGTGCAGGAAAAACAAAAACACAATAAAGAAGCGACAAAAACACACAAAGTGAATTCTCCCGTGTCTAATCCTTACTATTAATACACAAAGGATTCACTATAAGGAACTATAAGATAAGGATTTACTATATACTACTATAGCTGCGTGTTTCCCCCAAACCGGTCCGACTACAAACGTGTAAAAAGACCTCCAGCGTGTTCTTATTGAGCAACATTGAACTCCTGCAGAATGAGCCGAATGCTGCACTCGCTGAGCTGTTACACTTTTCAGATGTAATATGTCGGTGTTACATTTGGATACACTTTATTTGACCTTGTACCGAACAAAATGTAATACAATGTAATGAGCTTTGTAGCAATCTGTAATAACGTGTGTCTATGTAGTACATCCATAATGGAATAACGTGTACTAATGTAATAAGACAGACTTAAGGTCAGAGTTTGAGTTATTACATTATTCCATCGTGTAACTAACCCTTAGATACAAGTTCTTACACATTGTTACAGAGTATTACATGGTACTGAATTTGGTAAGTACAAGTATCAAAGCGTAGTGTAAAGTAAAGTGTTCTGACATGACTACAGCCGAGGTGTTGAGATACTTTTGGACGTGTTCTGTCTCTGATGTTCACTCTTAAAGGAACAGTTCTTACTTTAGACGAGTTCATGTGTACCTGTCTGGTCTTCACGCGTGTCCTCAGCGTCGGCGTCCGCCTGCTCCTGGTATTGTTACGCCTTACAATATAGTTCCTCTTTTATCCGCTTAGAAAATCCACATGTTTAATTTTGTGTAATTATACTTTATCGTGTAACACTTCATGTAACTATATTTAAATACGGAAAAATGTGGAGGAGCTTGGCAGCTTCTATCTTCACCTGGTTTGGAGCTATAGAGGAGGAGAGGCTAAATGCTAACGCCGTCTGTGCTAACGTGACTGAGGACACGCGTGAAGACCAGACAGGTACACAGAGACTTGTCCTCAGACTGATGTGTCTCACAGAGACTTGTCCTCAGACTGATGTGTCTCACAGAGACTTGTCCTCAGACTGATGTGTCTCACAGAGACTTGTCCTCAGACTGATGTGTCTCACAGAGACTTGTCCTCAGACTGATGTGTCTCACAGAGACTTGTCCTCAGACTGATGTGTCTCACAGAGACTTGTCCTCAGACTGATGTGTCTCACAGAGACTTGTCCTCAGACTGATGTGTCTCACAGAGACTCGTCCTCAGACTGATGTGTCTCACAGAGACTCGTCCTCAGACTGATGTGTCTCACAGAGACTTGTCCTCAGACTGATGTGTCTCACAGAGACTTGTCCTCAGACTGATGTGTCTCACAGAGACTTGTCCTCAGACTGATGTGTCTCACAGAGACTTGTCCTCAGACTGATGTGTCTCACAGAGACTTGTCCTCAGACTGATGTGTCTCACAGAGACTCGTCCTCAGACTGATGTGCCTCACAGAGACTTGTCCTCAGACTGATGTGTCTCACAGAGAATGGTCCTCAGACTGATGTGTCTCACAGAGAATGGTCCTCAGACTGATGTGTCTCACAGAGACTGGTCCTCAGACTGATGTGTCTCACAGAGAATGGTCCTCAGACTGATGTGTCTCACAGCGACTTGTCCTCAGACTGATGTGCCTCACAGAGACTCGTCCTCAGACTGATGTGTCTCACAGCGACTTGTCCTCAGACTGATGTGCCTCACAGAGACTCGTCCTCAGACTGATGTGTTTTGTCCACAGAGACTTGTCCTCAGACTGATGTGTTTGTCCACAGAGACTTGTCCTCAGACTGATGTGTTTGTCCACAGAGACTTGTCCTCAGACTGATGTGTTTTGTCCACAGAGACTTGTCCTCAGACTGATGTGTTTGTCCACAGAGACTTGTCCTCAGACTGATGTGTCTCACAGAGACTTGTCCTCAGACTGATGTGTCTCACAGAGACTTGTCCTCAGACAGATGTGTCTCACAGAGAGTGGTCCTCAGACTGATGTGTCTCACAGAGACTCGTCCTCAGACTGATGTGTCTCACAGAGACTTGTCCTCAGACTGATGTGTCTCACAGAGACTTGTCCTCAGACAGATGTGTCTCACAGAGAGTGGTCCTCAGACTGATGTGTCTCACAGAGACTCGTCCTCAGACTGATGTGTCTCACAGAGACTTGTCCTCAGACTGATGTGTCTCACAGAGACTTGTCCTCAGACAGATGTGTCTCACAGAGAGTGGTCCTCAGACTGATGTGTCTCACAGAGACTCGTCCTCAGACTGATGTGTCTCACAGAGACTTGTCCTCAGACTGATGTGTCTCACAGAGAGTGGTCCTCAGACTGATGTGTCTCACAGAGACTTGTCCTCAGACAGATGTGTCTCACAGAGACTTGTCCTCAGACTGATGTGCCTCACAGAGACTTGTCCTCAGACTGATGTGTTTTGTCCACAGAGACTCGTCCTCAGACGTCAGCGACAGTGGCTCAGATGAACAGTGGGAGATGCCTCCGTCCAAAAGGACCCGCTCTCAGACCGTGACGCCGTCGCCGTGGATACGCTCGCTGTCCTCCGCCAAGAAACGCCGCGTCTCTCAGTCCGGTCCAGACAAACTCCCGTCGGCCGTGAACGGAGCGAGTCCAGGGAAGTCCAGGAGCAGAGGACGAGCTCGGAGGAGTCTGGAGTTTCAGGACGGAGGAGGAGGAGGAGGAGGAGGAGGAGGAGGAGGTACCACGCTCTTCTGAAACTAAACTCTCTTCCAAAATAATCAGATAAAGCAGCAAACATTCTGTTTGTCGGGCTGGGTTCAACCAAACGATACCTGTCTGGTATCAAAGAAAAGTATCAAAGGCAGGAACCGAAAAAAAAAAATCTCTCTTTTGATCCAAGTTTTGATGCTGTTGATCCAGGGACAGATTAAAGGAAGTGACTTTTGTTCATTTTTACCTATTTTTCCATATATTTTTTCCCCTTTTTTTATATGTATTTTGTACCAATTTTTTTTTATTCTCGTTTTTCTCCCAAAAAGTTCCTCATAAATAAATCAAATGCAGTGTTGCTCTCAGGGACGAGCCGAGTGTCATATAGTCAACAGTGATGAGTTCCCAGTTATAAAACGAGTAACAGAATGATGTTGCATAGAAACTCATGTAGACGACTTTAGGGAAGTGAAAGCCTGGAGAACAGACACCCCTGATTATCTGTAAAACATGTGTTTGTCCTGCAGGCGGCGGGCGCTGGTGTAACATAGAAGAAGAGGACAAAGCTCCTCCTGCAGAGCTGCAGTTCAGACCTCTGCGGAGCGTGGGACCTCAGCTCCACCTCATGTCCAAATACTCTCCACTCGAACTCTTCCAGCTCTTCTTCTCCACCGAGGTCATCTCTCTACTCCTCAAAAACACCAACTCCTACGGCAAACGCAACTCCTCCAACTTCACCAAGGTGGCGCCCAAGGACATGTACTCCTACATCGCTCTGGTCATGTACATGGGGCTGGTGCCGCTCAAGACCCTCCTGGACTTTTGGAAAAACTCCCGGCTCTACAGTCTGCCCTTCCCCAACAACACCATGAACCGCCACCGCTTCAACGAGGTTTCCCGCTGCCTCCACATGAACGACCCCGACGCGGAGGCGGAGAACGAGCTGAAGAAGGGAACGCCGGAGTACGATAAACTCTGCAAGGTCAGGCCGCTTTACGAGCACATCGTCCAGGCCTGTCAAAGCTACTACCATCCCAAACAGCACATCTCCATCGACGAGAGGATGGTGGCCAGCAAGGCTCGCATCGGCTTCAAGCAGTACGTGAAGAACAAGCCCACCAAATGGGGCTTCAAGCTCTTCGTTTTGGCCGATTCCAGCGGATACACCTCGAACTTCTTCGTCTACGACGGCAAAGTGGGAGAAGCTTCAGGCAACGGGCAGAGCTACGATGTGGTGATGCGGCTGCTCAATTCAACTCAGCTAGGAACAGGATACAAGCTCTACGTGGACAACTACTACACCAGCCCCGTGCTTTTCCGAGATCTCCTGCGGAGGAAGATGTCGGCGTGCGGCACCATCCGCTCCACGCTGCGCGACTATCCCAAAGCCACCGCCAACAAGATGCCCCCCAGAGCGCCGCGAGGCTCCATCCGCTGGCTCCGGCAGAAGGAGCTGCTGTTCGTCAAGTGGTACGACGCGCGGGAGGTGACCATCTGCACCTCCATGCACAAGGCCAGCGCCAGCGGGTTCGCCAACCGCAAAGTCAAGAACGAGAAGGGGAGGTGGAGCGTGATGCAAGTCCCGCTGCCGGACTGCATCAAGGATTACAACCAGTACATGGGCGGCGTGGACCTGTCGGACGCGCTCATCAACTCCTACAACGTCATCCACAAAACCAAGAAGTGGTACAAGACGCTCTTCTACCATTTCATCGACATCGCCGCCGTCAACGCCTTCATCTTGCACCGGCAGCTCAGCTCCATGCAGCACACGCAGGCGCTCACGCAGAAGGCCTTCAGGGAGCAGCTCATCCTGCAGCTCGCCGACATCGGATCCACCCCCAACCGGAAGCTGCTGACCAACTACCAACGCGCCATCCCCTTAAAGCTGCCCGGCCAGAGCGGGTCCGCCCCCGAGCAGAGCGGGTCCGCCCCACAGCAGAGCGGGTCCGCCCCCCAGCACAACGGGTCCGCCCCCCAGCAGAGCGGGTCCGCCCCCCAGCAGAACGGGTCCGCCCCCGAGCAGAACGGCGAGGACTTCGGTCTGGTGCATCTGGGGCATCTGCCGGCGGCGTTCTCCGAGCTCCTGACGGGAGTGTCGTCGCGGATGAGGGGAACCACGGGGCGAAGGACCTGCGTGATGTGCGGCAGCAAAACCATCGTCTACTGCTCCGTCTGCCTCAAGACCATGTGCTTCAACAGCAACAGGAACTGCTACCGGGAGTACCACCGCAGGAACCACATCGCCTCCTGAACCACCGCCGGAACCACATCGCCTCCTGAACCATCACAGGAACCACATCGCCTCCTGAACCAGCGCAGGAACCACATCGCCTCCTGAACCAGTGCGGGAACCACATCGCCTCCTGAACCACCGCCGGAACCACATCGCCTCCTGAACCAGCGCAGGAACCACATCGCCTCCTGAACCAGCGCCGGAACCACATCGCCTCCTGAACCACCACAGGAACCACATCGCCTCCTGAACCACCGCCGGAACCACATCGCCTCCTGAACCACCGCCGGAACCACATCGCCTCCTGAACCACCGCAGGAACCACATCGCCTCCTGAACCACCGCAGGAACCACATCGCCTCCTGAACCAGCGCAGGAACCACATCGCCTCCTGAGCCACCGCAGGAACCACATCGCCTCCTGAACCAGCGCCAGAACTACATCGCCTCCTGAACCAGCGCAGGAACCACATCGCCTCCTGAACCAGCGCCGGAACCACATCGCCTCCTGAACCAGCGCCAGAACTACATCGCCTCCTGAACCATCACAGGAACCACATCGCCTCCTGAACCACCGCAGGAACCACATCGCCTCCTGAACCACCGCCGGAACCACATCGCCTCCTGAACCACCGCAGGAACCACATCGCCTCCTGAACCAGCGCAGGAACCACATCGCCTCCTGAGCCACCGCAGGAACCACATCGCCTCCTGAACCACCGCAGGAACCACATCGCCTCCTGAACCACCGCCGGAACCACATCGCCTCCTGAACCACCGCCGGAACCACATCGCCTCCTGAACCATCGCAGGAACCACATCGCCTCCTGAACCACCGCCGGAACCACATCGCCTCCTGAACCACCGCCGGAACCACATCGCCTCCTGAACCATCGCAGGAACCACATCGCCTCCTGAACCACCGCCGGAACCACATCGCCTCCTGAACCAGCGCCGGAACCACATCGCCTCCTGAACCACCACAGGAACCACATCGCCTCCTGAACCACCGCAGGAACCACATCGCCTCCTGAACCACCGCCGGAACCACATCGCCTCCTGAACCATCGCAGGAACCACATCGCCTCCTGAACCATCACAGGAACCACATCGCCTCCTGAGCCACCGCAGGAACCACATCGCCTCCTGAACCAGCGCAGGAACCACATCGCCTCCTGAACCAGCGCAGGAACCACATCGCCTCCTGAGCCACCGCAGGAACCACATCGCCTCCTGAACCAGCGCCGGAACCACATCGCCTCCTGAACCATCACAGGAACCACATCGCCTCCTGAACCCCCGCCGGAACCACATCGCCTCCTGAACCATCACAGGAACCACATCGCCTCCTGAACCACCGCAGGAACCACATCGCCTCCTGAACCATCACAGGAACCACATCGCCTCCTGAACCACCGCAGGAACCACATCGCCTCCTGAACCATCACAGGAACCACATCGCCTCCTGAACCCCCGCCGGAACCACATCGCCTCCTGAACCATCACAGGAACCACATCGCCTCCTGAACCATCACAGGAACCACATCGCCTCCTGAACCAGCACAGGAACCACATCGCCTCCTGAACCATCACAGGAACCACATCGCCTCCTGAACCATCACAGGAACCACATCGCCTCCTGAACCAGCGCAGGAACCACATCGCCTCCTGAACCAGCGCAGGAACCACATCGCCTCCTGAACCACCGCCGGAACCACATCGCCTCCTGAACCACCAAACAGATGTGTAAAAGTCCATGTGATGAAAGCTGCTCAGAGAGCCGGGGTTACTTGTGACTGAGAACAGCCTCTGTGAAAAACTCTGCTGCCTGAGGGAATGTCTTTGTGCAGCGACAGTGAGAACCGTATGTAATATGGTAGAAAAGCTAAATCATCGACTGGACTGGGTTTTGCTTCTAGTCACAGACGCTTCTACTGAGCTCTTTTAGTCAGAAACAGTTTTACCCAAACTGGATAAAATACTATATATATAAGACTATAAGACTCTAAGACTCTATATAAGTAAGGGATAATGTATAGAACGCTGGTCATTATCGGGAAAATAAGCACCGACAGGGCGAACCGGTCTTGTTTCGCCCTGAAGGTGCTTATTTTCCAGATAATGACCAGCGTTTTATACATTATCCGCTTATCATACGGCCATTTGCCAACTGAACACACACGACATAAACTTTGTACACTTTTATGAAGGTCCAAAGGTTTATTTAGTGACTTCCGCGACAAATAGCCTAGCCACTTAGCTGAAGGCACAGTTGGAGGAATGGTGGTGAATCTCTGGGTAAGTTGAAAGTCAGACTCACGATTCCCCGACTTCTCTCGCAGTGACGGGACAGATAGTGTCGCTGCTACGTACGCGCGGAGTGATATGAAAGCACCAACTCAGACGTCCTTTATCAGAAAATAATGACCGGTAGAACGTTGGGAAATCCCATTCAAATCAACGGAGCTTCTACTTACGTTGTGAAGAGCCGTATAATAAGACTCTATATAAGACTCTGTACGACTCTATATACGACTCTATATACGACTCTATATACGACCAAAGTGCGGAACATCCTTTCCTCTTGTTGTTTCTGTTCGCAGGTCTTTGCTCTGCTGAGTCACATTAGCCTGAACAGAAGAGCGAGGTTTTCAATCGGCCGTTACAGAGCGGGACAAGACACGCCTCATTCTCCCCCTGATGGTTCGAAAGGGGGTAAAGAAACAGAAACCAGGTCTCAGTGGAGCTGCTCTACCTGGGCCTGTGAAGATCAGGTGAACCTCGCTCTTTTGTTCAGGCTGGTGTGACTCAGCAGAACGACTGTGAACAGCTGGATGTGTTTGGAGGAGCCGGGGTCTGATTCAGACTCAGCTCCTGTTTGGGTAAAAGTGTCTTTTCTGACCTAAAGAGCTCAGAAGAAGCTCCTGTGACGAGAAGCGAAACGACCTCAACTTTACCAAAACCCAGTCCAGTCGATGGATTCTCCCTGGATGAATGAGAGCCTTCACAAACGGATGTAACACGATTACTAAAGTGATAGTTTGTAAGATCTGAATATGAGGAGAGAGAGACATCTCCAAACTAGACTGGGGTTTGAGTATCGGCCGATATCCGATATTAACCGATACCAAGAGACTTTCTTAAAAGTGTCTTTCTCTGAGTGAAAAAAGTGAGTGACTTTTTCTCCAGCGTCAGACCGATAAAGTCTTTTCTTGTCAGGATTTTATATCTATTCTAAACTGTAATGGAGAAACATTGAACAAGGATCACTGGATTTATGACACTAACCTTGGACAGAATGTTTTACAATATGAACATCTCACAAAGTGTCTGATCAGTCATTTTAGAAACACAAACACTGGGCTCTGGACGCTTTGATTTGATTCTGTGTGAGTTCATATCAATGTGACTAAAGCCTGAGTCCTGAAGCCGATGATCTTTAGTGCAGAAACCAGTGATGTTTTTGCAATAGTTTATTTATTAATATAGAAAAAGACTGTATTGATCTGAAACTGGAGGAACGATATCAGCAGAAACTCAAGCCCCCAGGATCGTATCGGAAGAAAAGCCCCCCCTGCACAGTTTAGGAGCTTCATACACAGGATTACAGAGCAGACATTTGCAAAACCCACATCCTCAAATCGGATTAAAACTGGTGTTAAATCTACACAACCTGGAAAATAACGACTTTCCACTTTTCCACATTCTGGTGTAAAACACATGAGCTCCAGTTTGGGCTGAAATGATAACATTTGTTCCTTGTTGTTTTGCTTCTGGATGAAACATTCCTCTGTTGGATGGAGCTCTGAAGGCCAGATCTTGTGACTGGCTCAGTCCGTGCGCAGCTCTAAAGGCAACGTGGTGCACGCGTGATCTTACATGTGGCGCTAAAGGCGGCGCCGCTGGGAGAGGGCGTTATTTAAGAAAAAGAGGCGACTGAGGTTCATTACAAGCAGCACTCGCGCTACTCCTCTATGGCACCTTCACATTATGTTCCTCTTTACATCGCGCTGCCTCGTCTTCCTTAGAATCAACGTCAAATTGAAAACAAAAGCGAAATTGCCGTGAAAAGTCTGAGCGTCGGTTACGCACGGGTTTACTTTGATAGATCAACGCGCTGCACACGCCGACACCAAAACAACAACAGTTTTCCATAAATAAACCACACACGCCTCAACTGCCACAACACCAGGTCTGATCTGAGTTTTAAGGAGACGTTTCCATCGTGTGTCAGTCTTTACCTCCTGATGATGCTCCTTGTGGAGCCACAGCTCAGTCCTAAAGAAAGAAGCACATTTCACAGGGTGCAGAGCAACTTTTTTTTTCTTTTCCAATTCAGCCGCTCCTGAATCTTGCAGCTGCAGCGCAAATGTTCCAATAAGATACAGTTTTCTTGTAGCTACTGCATAACTCTGTAACTCCTCTGCAGCCGATATGACAGTTTCTGATCAGTTAAATCCTGTACATTTGGTAACTTTGCTCATTCGAACGGTGTCCAGCGCGAGGCCTCTCTCTGTCCCGCCCGCTCAGCTCTGATCTGCAGCAGCGGAGGAACACTTGTATTTCTTTAATCTTTATTAAACATTGCGCTGCATCAGCATGTTACGCGTGTACAGAGAACCCCCCCCCTCGCCCCCCCCTCGCAACCCACCGCCTCCCGCAGGTCTGGGGAAACATGGGGAGGGGGCGGGACTACAACATGGCAATGCCAGTCTGTCCTGCCCACTTTTGCACCAGGTGTGACACTGAAGATTGTAAAGAGCGCCCCCGTCTGCGCAGTCATCTGCTCTACAGCCTGCGCCCCGTCTGCGCAGTCATCTGCTCTACCGCCTGTGCCCCGTCTGCTCAGTCGTCTGCTCTACCGCCTGTGCCCCGTCTGCTCAGTCGTCTGCTCTACCGCCTGTGCCCCGTCTGCTCAGTCGTCTGCTCTACAGCCTGCGCCCCGTCTGTGCAGTCGTCTGCTCTACAGCCTGCGCCCCCGTCTGTGCAGTCGTCTGCTCTACCGCCTGTGCCCCGTCTGCTCAGTCGTCTGCTCTACCGCCTGTGCCCCGTCTGCTCAGTCGTCTGCTCTACCGCCTGTGCCCCGTCTGCTCAGTCGTCTGCTCTACAGCCTGCTCCCCCGTCTGCTCAGTCGTCTGCTCTACAGCCTGCTCCCCCGTCTGCTCAGTCGTCTGCTCTACAGCCTGCTCCCCCGTCTGCTCAGTCGTCTGCTCTACAGCCTGCTCCCCCGTCTGCTCAGTCGTCTGCTCTACAGCCTGCTCCCCCGTCTGCTCAGTCGTCTGCTCTACAGCCTGCTCCCCCGTCTGCGCAGTCGTCTGCTCTACAGCCTGCTCCCCCGTCTGCGCAGTCGTCTGCTCTACAGCCTGCGCCCTGAAACACAACATCTGGCCTTTACTCTGTGACATTAGATCCACATGTTCCAGACGATCACTTTAATAATAACGTAGCCCGTCTGCAAAGCGTAACGACGTCTTCAACACGTTTCTGTTTCTGAAGAACCAGACACAGACCGGCAGCTCTTACACCTTTATTTTTATATTATCTAGAGTTTTATCAGTTTTTACAAAGATTTATTTTCTTTCCTGAACATGATTGTCTCCAAACTGAACTCTAAGTTTTCAAACTGTCAGGGAAATGTTTCTTCTTGATATTTTTATACTTTTGTACGTTTTTATTGAATGTATCCCAGTGCCTCAGACTTCAGACTGCACATCTGCACCACATCTGCACCACATCTGCACCACATCCGCACCAGCAGCGTGATGAACTGAACCTGGGACTGGTCCAAAGGAATCCTGTATTTGTACTTTTTGCTGACGTTGCTGTGACTGTTTCTCTTTGCACTTTTGAATCAGGGGAAAAGCTGTGAATCTGTGCCTGGGTGATTTTATAAACTTTATTTAATCTTAATATATTCTGTTTGCTGTGATGTGGATTTTGTGTTTTTATGTTATTATGTTAAATCCTGGAGAAGTGAGTGTTTTTAATGAGTTTCTGTTTCTCTGCTAATGCTGTGGAGCTGTCCGTGGTGCTGAACTCTGTCTCTGACTGTTCTGAAGAATAAAACCATCGTGTGGAACGGCTTTGACTTTTAGACTTTGTGGTTTTGTCTCAGGGGTTTTAGAAACGTCTCGTGAAGTTGGACTCTTGGAGAAGAAGAAGTAGAAGAGGGAGAAGTAGCAGGAGAGGTAGAAGAAGAGGAAGTAGCAGGAGAAGTAGAAGAAGAGGAAGTAGCAGGAGAAGTAGAAGGAGAAGAAGAAGAAGTAGAAGAGGAAGATGAAGTAGAAGGGGGAGAAGAAAAGGAAGTAGAAGAAGAAGTAGAAGAGGAAGTAGAAGAGGAAGATGAAGTAGAAGAAGGAGAAGTAGAAGGAGAAGAAGAAGAAGTAGAAGAGGAAGTAGAAGAGGAAGATGAAGTAGAAGAAGGAGAAGTAGAAGAGGAAGATGAAGTAGAAGGGGGAGAAGAAAAGGAAGTAGAAGAGGGAGAAGAAGGAGAAGTAGAAGAAGAAGAGGGAGAAGAAGAAGAAGGAGAAGTAGAAGTAGAAAAGGAAGTAGAAGAAGAGGAAGTAGAAGGAGAAGTAGAAGAGGAAGTAGAAGGGGAAGGAGTCAACTGAATGATCTGCATATGTTCGTAAGGACACGGGCTCCTTTAACCTCTTAACCCCCGTCTTAACCGAGCGGCTTTACCCGAATTTGAAAGCATCTGGACTGGAGCCTGCAGACGAAAGGCCAGTGTAACGCCTCATTTGAAAGCTAAGGCCTACAAAACTGATCTAAACAGATGTTTTTCCTTCCTTTTCATTTTCTTTTTCAGCTCATTTTTGTCACATTTTTCTAGTTGTAGTAGTTTTTTTTTAGCGAGGGAGAAAGGGGGGGCGGGGGAGAGGGGGGGAGAGGGGGGAGAGCGGGGGGGAGTCGCAGCAGCTGCAGTCGTGCCTCTGGAGACGCTCTGACCTTCTCTCGGTCCAGCAGAGCAAACACAGCGTTTACACAGTCGCTCAGTGTTCGCCTCCAAACCACGAGGTCACATGATCAACCAGTGTGCCTCTGAGCAACACACTTACACTCCATCATACCTTCATCACAGTGAGGAGCCAGTCCCCCAGTCACTGTCACTCATTCACCAGTGTGTGGGGGGGGGGAGTGTCTTGCCCAAGGACACGGCGACAGTGTGGGTTTGCCGGAGCTGGGAGAACAATAATGTGAGGAGGATCTGCACATTTACAATTTTAGGTTCATCTGCAACGTCGAGAAATGTGAGGAAAACGGTGGAAAGAGGAAATATTAGTAATAAAACTGAGCGGGAAAAATGTGGCTTCAAAATGTGGAAAAGTTTGAGGAAAAAATTGAACAAAAAAAAGGAAAAATTTGAAAAAAATTAGGGTAAAATTGGACAAAAATATAAATAAATTGTGCCAAAAAATTGGGTAAACATTGGGCAAAAAAATGGGGAAAAATCATTTATTTGAGCTGAAAAAGCCAAAGTCATTTCCTTTAACCTCTTAACTCCCGCCTGAACCGAGAGCGTTTTCTCCAGTTCAGCTTTACCCAAATCCTGTAGGCCAGTGTAACGCCTCATTTGAAAGACCTACAAAACTAAATTGATCTTTTTCCTCACTTTTCTTGTTGGGCACTCGTCTCATTTTTGTCAAATTTTCGTGAGTTTTTTATACATTTTTAGATTTTTTTTGGTCCATTTTTTTGTCACTTTTTTGTCACTTTTTCCTCAAATTATTTGCATTTTTTTGTCAAATTCTTGTCACTTTTTCTTTCATTTATTCTAAATTTTTTCGTCAATTTTTTCTCACTTTTTTCATATTTTAATCCTTGTTTTCGTCTCAGTTTTGTTGCTATTTCCACACCTTTTTTCCAGAAGCTTTTGGATTGGGGTAAAGCTGTCCCTGGACCAGTGTGAAACAGCGCCCCCAATGTGACGCTGGTGGCCAAACACTGTACTGCATCCATGTTTACCACTGAGACTGAACGGGAGAGAGTCGGGCCCTTCGTCCGCCATGGTCGTCAGTTAGGGAGGAGTAAGGGGGAGGAGCCTCAGTGCTAACTATCATAGCCACGTTAGCATAGGGACCTCTGGTTAGTATTAATCCCCACAGTTTGTCAGCGCTTCAATGACAAATGTAAAGTCGGTTTTACATTTGTGTGTTTGCGTCAGCCTGGAGGAGGAATATTTAATGACTGGACGTGACTTTGGGGCCCACACAGCCTCGACCTTTAGCCGTTATCTTTGCTCCGCAGGTGAAAGGCTGAAAACAGTGTGAATGTGAAGCTCGGCCGCCGGCGCCGCACTGACATTTGTGTCCGACACGAGGAGGTCCGGGCGCCGCGTGCATGACTCACGAGGAGGAGAACACCTGGAACCACAACCCAGAGGTTCACACACGAGTGAGGCCAGAGCGTGTGAACAGAGAGACAAAAACATCATAACGAGGCGGAGCCGCTTTTAAAGGCAGTGATAAACTGTTAAAGGGACAGGCCAGTGTTTTTACTGTGACATGTTCTTACCTCAGATTAGACAAGTTGTGTCAAAAACCAAAGATGTTGTTTGCATTTGGCCTCTCCCTGTATGTTCCTATGGCTCCAAACAGGGGTGAAGTTAGAAGTGACCAAACTCTTCCTCAACTCGTCTAAGCTCAGGTAAGAACATATCTCAGTCTGGAAAACACTGGCCTGTTCCTATAAATGTGCAGAGGTGGTCCTGTGGTCGTGTGGTCGTGTGGTCGTGTGGTCGTGTGGTCCTGTGGTCCTGTGGTCCTGTGGTCGTGTGGTCCTGTGGTCCTGTGGTCCTGTGGTCCTGTGGTCCTGTGAGAGGAGCAGCTCATGAGTCGTGTGGCCCTCACACTTTTCCCATCAAACACTCAACACTTGGTAAACACATGGATAGTCTTAATTTTAGTCAAAGTGATATTTTTGACTGTTTTGTTCCGGATGCCTCCTGGTCGCCTCCCGCGGGGGGTGTTCCAGGCATGTCCTAGTGGGACAAGGCCTCGTGGAAGACCCAGGACACGCTGGTGGGACTATGTCTCCGAGCTGGCCTGGTGTCGCCTCGGGGTCCCCCCAGAACAGCTGGAGGAGGTGTGTGTGGATCGGGAAGTTTGGGCATCTCTGCTGAGACTGCTGCCCCCGCGACCCGGCCCCGGATAAAGCGGAAGAAAATGGATGGATGGATATTTTTGTGACTAAAATTGGACTAAAACTAAATTAAAAGTTTCTCATGAGACTAAAACTGTGACTAAAATGTCCAGATATTTTAGTCGACTAAAATCAGACTAAATAAAAATGAAAAGGAGAGACTAAAATCATCCAAACTTGTATTGAGCGTCTGAAAGAGCCTCAGATCATGTTTAAAGGATCAGCTCTGAGCTTTGTTCATGTGGAGCAGAAACATGAAGCAGAGGAACAACATTAAATATGATTAGAATCAATATTATAAATATAAGTCGACTAAAACTAGAACTAAAATTGAAGTTTTTTTTGACAAAATCTTGCCTAAATTAAATGACATTTTAGTCAAAAGACTAAGACTAAAAGTAAAATAAAATATGTTTTCAAAATTAACACTGAAGGGCCTGGACACTTGTTATTTCACAGACAAAGGTCAGACGGGGCGTTTGTGTTGGTTATGGGTCAGAAAGACGACGCTGAGGCTGGTCAGGTGAGTTCTCTGACACAGAAGGACAGAGGGGCGTGGCTGTGAAGAGGGGGCGTGGCTGTGAAGAGGGGGCGTGGCTGTGAAGAGGGGGCGTGGCTGTGAAGAGGGGGCGTGGCTGTGACACTTTCTGCTTCAGCTCCTGGACTCACTGACTCTTTGAGCTCCACTTCTCAGACTGTGACACAAAGTCCCACATGTGTCGGTGATGTCAAACACAGGTGGTCCTTTGTTACGGGTGGTACCATGTGCCAGGTTCGATTCCCTTTCTGTGGAGTTTGCATGTTCTCCCCGTGTCTGTGTAGGTTTCCTCCGGGTTCTGCGGTTTCCCCTAAAACATGTACAATAGGCCAGGGTGAGTGTGTTTGAGAGCGCACATGGGGGACGACGGATGGAAACCCATGTATGTTCATTAACACGCACTGCCAGACCAAATAAACCAATAAATCAATAAATACAGTTGGAACAGTTTGGCAAAAGAAACACAATCAGAGGCAGCGTCATGTGACCTGCTGCAGGCGGAGTCTGGTCAGATCATCACGTCCTCCTGAACCTCAGAGGAGCCTCTGGAGATGCTTCAGTGTGACCTGCTTCAGGCGGAGTCTGGTCAGATAATCACGTCCTCCTGAACCTCAGAGGAGCCTCTGGAGATGCTTCAGTGTGACCTGCACTGATGGTCCTGGACCCTCTCAGCTTCTGCAGAGTCTACAGGATCTGCTCAGTGTTAATGGCAGATCCCATGAGCCTTTGCAGCTGATCTGACTGAGCTCCTCTCTGACCTCATCAGATGATTGAAACCTCTGTCAGTCTTTCTTTTCCACTGTCCGGGCGTTCTGTAAGACTGTTAAAGAACTGTATAGGAGACGACTGTGTAACCGTCAGACATTGTTCTGCTGAATCAGGAAACTGGTTTGAGATGATCAGGGGAAACGTGCGTCACATTGTACCTGAGGAACTACACTTAGTCTAATGTAAGTCATGATGTTTTATGTGTAAAAGTGTCAGCACTAAACAAAACACTTTATAGAATCTGCATGAACCTGTTTGTAACCTTGACGACCACCATGTGGCATCAGGAGGAAGTAAACACTGATATGATCATGTGACCCTGTCTTACCATGTGACAACCAGCCCCGGTCTCCCCTGTACGTCTCCCCGACCTGGAGACTGGATGGAGACTCGGCTGAATCTGTGTCAGTTGGAGACGCTTGGAAAAGCTCCGAGTCCGTCGCTCTCGGCCTGAGCTCCAGCTTGTTTCCCTCTCGCTCTCCAGACTCTTTGAGACGGATTTTTATACGGGGACGGTTTCTAAACATCGGCCGAGTCAACAGGAAAGTTCCTAAAGCAGAGTGGAAAAGCGCTCATTCCCCAGAGCCGTCATTATGAGCTTCACTTTCCTCCTAATCTCCGCCTCACACGAGCCTCACACGAGCCTCACACGAGCCTCACACGAGCCTCACACGAGCCTCACACGAGCCTCACACGAGCCTCACACGAGCCTCACACGAGCCTCACACGAGCCTCACACGAGCCTCACACGAGCCTCACACGAGCCTCACACGAGCCTCACACGAGCCTCACACGAGCCTCACACAAGGATATTTTGGGGATATTTCGTCCCCCAAATATCCCAAAATAAAGACGTGTGTCCCCGTTGGACCGGGATTCTGTCCGGCGCGGCGGCGGCGAGCGTTCAGGGAGTGATGGGAGGCCGATTATCTGGCGGCGGCGTTCAGAGAGAGCGGCGTTCAGAGAGAGCGGCGGCGGCGGCGGATAAATGACAAATCCACCCTCCCCAGACGAGCCTCTGAGCAGATTAAGAAGATTCTCTACAGAGCGGCCACTTATCCTCATTCTCCAGCTGCAAATCAACGCCAGAGCGAGACGCGCTCGAGCCCAGAGCCGTCAGAGAGAGAGAGGACTCAATACGACGAGGACGGAGGGTTTATGAGACGCGGAACAGGAAACAACTGTTCAGGTACAAACAGGAAGTCATTACATTCATTATGTTAAAGTCATTAACCCCGTCTGAACGAGAGCATTTCTCAGCTCAGCCTCACACAGATCTAAAGCTTCTTAAGGAAAGTGTCAAAATAACAACAGAAAGGAGACGAAAATGAAAAAAAAAAACTGAAACTGTCAGACTGTAACACCTCGAATGTGAAAATGTTGCTTTAGGAAAACTCTGATCTAAAATGGAGGTTTTTATGGAGCTTTGAATGAACCTAATGAACTAAATACTTGTACTGAGGGCGAGACAGATAATATACTGTACTACATCACCAACAAAGACAAAACACATGATGATAACAGACACATCAGGACGAAGAAGCTAACAGGCTAACTGTGGGCTAGCTCCACTTAAACAGTATTTACAGCCAAGTCTGAGTGAAAACCATGATGAACAACATCCCTCTGTCCCTTTGTCTTTTCTGTCAGCCCAGGATTTACTCTCACGGACGATGAATGAGTAAAAAACACAACATGTGCGACAGCTGCAGTGGCGCTCATGGCCTCTAGGGGCACTTATACAGCTTTAAGAGGTTAAAAAGCAGTGAACGTTTGAGATGAAACACTTCCAGTCCCTGAAAAGCAGTTCAGAGCCGGCTCAGAGCGAGCGCAGTCAGAGAGACTCCGTGTGCAGCGTGTGATAAAGCGCCTGTCGCCGCGGAGACGAGTCCAGGGGGAGGAGCCACCGCAAACAAAGCTAACGAGGCTAACGAGCTCATCACGACTCGTCAGCGACACGACCGACACAGAAGAGAGGAGAGAGAGGAGAGAGGAGAGGAGAGGAGAGAGAGAGGAGAGAGAGAGGAGAGAGAGGAGAGAGGAGAGAGAGGAGAGAGAGGAGAGAGAGGAGAGAGAGGAGAGAGAGAGGAGAGGAG